>NC_140166.1:117288467-117303467 GCF_963971535.1 Notolepis coatsorum
CTCTCTCTCTCTCTCTCTCTCTCTCTCTCTCTAATAACCCATCATATTCTCATCTCATTGCCCCTGCAGGCCACATGTAATACTCTGAGTGACCCGACCAGTCAGAAATACCCTACATCTGTCACACGCACACACACTGCAGACACACACGTACACACACAAAATGTTCAAAAGTACTTATCGTCAATCAAAAGCAAACACAGATGAAAATTAAGAAAACCTATTAAAACATATTGAATAAATAGACGGAACGCAGTTCAAAATAGAGAACGTAAGTTAAATCAGTTACACACTGAAGCAGGGAGATTTGTAATCGTGTTTTTAAATCGTCCATATAATAGTGGGGTATTGATTTTGAACGTGAGTTGAAGATCATTCCACAAAGCTGGGGCTTAAAAACAAAAGGCTGACTTATCAGTATGTACTCTGGGGACCTTGAAGGAACACATCAACATTATGGAGAATGAGTAGCATCTTCTCCGGAGACAGACAAGAAGATATGTACCAATTTACTCTCTGAGCGTTCAGTAGAAAGCTATCCAGCTGCAAGCTAGCCTAGCTTAGCAGATGTGGATCAGCTAGCCTAGCCAAAACTCCGGGACAGGTGTTTGGTCAACAGCTAGTCTAGCTTGCAACTGGATAGCTTTCTACTGAACACAAGAGGAAATTGGTATCTATCTTCTTGTCTGACAATGGTAACGTGCGCCTGCCAGCCAATCACAAAAGAGTATGCACCCAGACCACGGTATAATCTATTTTATACTGTCGTATATTCTAAGCACATTTATCAAGGATTATTACAGTACAATTAGGTTGCTACCTGGAAAGGAAGGAAGATCATAATGATAGAATGGTCTCCTCATCTGACTTCAAATATAGCCAGTAGAGCAATAAGCTGTGCAGCCGGACAACAGAGCTATAGTTTAAAACTCATGTGATTTATTGCCAAAGGGCTCAGAGTGAATTAGAAGGTTGTTTTACATACAGGGATCATTTCATATTACATCAAAACATGTTGTACAAAGGATTAATAAAACAATATTCATGTTTATCAAATGAAATAGAGAATACCTTTTGCCATCACATAGTTAAACCTGGTCCCAAATACATTTACTATATCACACAAAACAGTGATTCCATACAGTTTACTTACGTCATGGAAAGAGCAGTACAGTCTGTGGGTGGGTGGTAGAGACGCAGACCCCCCCTGGTGTGGGTGTCTGGCCTGTCTCTGTAACAATGCGTTTTCTATTATATACCCTGATATCCACCAATAATAGCACATTCTAATAATACGTTTGGTCCAATTAGGTTTCTTGATTCTATATATGGAGTCTCCTCTGTTCCAATTGGTTCTGGATTCTAAAAACAGACGTTCTTTTGTTTCTTGGGTCCCAATCAGATGATCTTCTGGGGGGGGGGGGGGTCCGCCCCCCACCGCTGTGGTTTCTTGATGAGCACAGAGTCTTAACCCTAAAACCTTTTCTATATTTGTATGGTTAATGTAATAAGTTACATATACCTTCAGCATTTACCCAATGTGGAGTTGTCCATATTTTAATACCAGATTCGCTATATAAAGTATACTGAATTAATAGTTCTAATGGTTTAGGTTCTAGCAAGCTTTACAACCAGAGTGAACTAACCCTCTATTACCTTCATAACCAGATTGACATTCTAAATGACATTTAAATCTAATAAGTCAGTTACCTTTTAAAATGATCTTGTTTGAATTAGTTTCAGTCTTAACATTCTATCAGAGCTGGTTATCTGGTCTCTGAAATCTGCTAACAATTGAGTAACTCTTTTAGTGGGGTGAGTGACTGTTCCTTCTGTGGGGTGTGACTTTCGAGTTCCTTTGTTCTAGTAGTTGACCACATTTGCTAGTGTGGGGGTTTGAAATGACTGTCTCCTAAATACAGTTCAACAACAGCAGGGGTTTCATAGGGGCTCAAACAGTTCCTGTCACGCTAGTATCACCCCTTAGGGCACACAGGACTTTTGCATTATGGTTTTTCTAATTATACACACATTTATTATGAAATGCCAGTCAAGGATACCACAATACTTCATATAGCAACTGTACATTCCCAGGGGGAACTTCACGTTCACAGCCAGCATAAAACAAATTAAGTATGTACAATTAAAATGATCCAATACATGGATAATATTGTAACGTTGCTTAGTTTTGCACCACTTTATTCACGACTCTCGAGGCAGATGTATGTCTCAGTTCAGGTCTTTATTCCAACTCTCAGTTACAGGCTGCAGTTCCCTTGCCTTATTGCTACACATTCCCATACCTCAACAGGCCGCACCCCAGGTGCTCCACCCTCTTATAGCCTTCCCCAGGTCAGCCCGCGCACTCTCGACCCTGTCAACCCGCGGCTGGCGCCACCAGTTTACCAACAGGTAATTTATGACAGATAGGGAGTCCACACGTGATAACAATTTAACAAAATTATTTATTTTATCCTATCTAAACAAACAAAAGCATAATGACATACACAATGAAATAGTTTGTATGAGAATCAGTGATGAGTGCAGTGGATGAGTGAGAAAGTGTCCTGTGGTGTGTGTGTGTGGTGTAAGTATTAGTAATGTAATATCATATGTCAAAGGATTCAACTTGGGTATGAGATCAGTGGCAGTTTTTAATGTTTGGTCATTATTAGCATGGTGTTATTCACTGTCAAAGATGCAAAGAAAAATCATAATCCATATTCTCCTTTGTTTCATCACAATTTAAGCAAGCCTAGTAATAGACACAATATTTCTGACACTGGGAATACATTCACTGAGGTCCATAGATGTCCCTAGATACCAAGAATATGCAAATGGCCTTGTAGAAGTGGAGCAATATTCCATTTACTTAGGTATGTATTTTAGGCAGATTTTCAGAAAATAGGCTCCGGGCTTCCAGTCCGTCTCTCTCGGAGCATCGCTGGGTGAACGGGTTGAAGAGAGAGTGGCATTAATTAGGCACAGATGACCTGGCTCCCTCTGAGCCAATGACTAATGCAGTGACTATACGGAAAACAGAAAAAGAAGAAAAAAGGTTGTCATTTTGAAGTCTGAATGGGGATGTGTAGTGGTTACGTCATTGCCGTTTTTCATGTGCCACCTTCTGTCCAATGCAATGTATTTCCCCATTGCCCATTTCTAAATCGTCTCGTTTAAAACAAATAAAGCATTAACAATAATAGCTCAACATGAAAATATTCGCAATTAATCATAAAAGAAAAATCTCCAAAGTGATAGAAGGGAACTAATTTTGTGCAAAAATGGAAAGCTTTTCAATTTCCATACGGCAGAATTGTTACAATAGCCGATGATAAATCCCTTACGGGTGGAACAACCAGTGACGTCAGACTACACCTCCCTATAGATGAGCGTAGCTGGGATGCATGGGTGGCAGTAGGCTGTTGAAGGGTTGAATCTGGGACATCCCAGGTGGTGGCGGTAGGCTGAAGGTTGTAACAGGGATGTGTGGGTGATGGTAGGCTGAGGGATTGTGTAGTTATATTACGTGTAGCTCTGCTCAGCGTCATATGCACATACTTCACTTCAGTACTTGTGCATTGAATAAAAACTCTCAATGTACCTTTACATACCAACATCTGTCTGGCCACACCCCCATCCGCTACCTACATAAGCAGGGGTGTGGCCATGCACTCACCTCCTTCTTCACTTTCACCTCAAGGAAGTGCCTTGTATACCAATCACTTTAACACTTTAATCGCCGAAAACGCTGGAACTCGTCTTTCCCCGCCATGCTCATTCTGCCGAAGACGCCGTAACTCGTCTTTGATATCAATATTTCAAAAATCTGTGATCGAAATCATATTTCTCCTCCGGGGACCTGAGATATACTGCTGATCTCCTCTCAACTCTCTAACGGTTCAAGAGCGCCATCTGGTGGCCGATCGGCAGATCGCCCAAACAGCAAACCGGAAACAGGAAACTGGTGCTCATCCAAATTCGGTCCGACCACTCGCTATAGCTCCCGGGACTCCATCTTGACACACTGGATAATCGATCAATATCGATAAACAACATGATTTGGACGTATATACTATTATACAACCTGGAAATGGATCCGGTATTTCTCCATCCCATAATAGAAAAAATTCTGTTCCACGCTGTTATGTACCAGGAGCTGATCACTTCTGTGTCACTGTGCAGGCAGGCCTGAGTACTCCTGTGTCACAGGGCATGCAGGTGAGGGCTGCCAATTAGCCAATTAGTGCTGATTGGTTACCTGCTGGGAGCTTTAAAGGCAGACCTAGTAACACACATGCAGTGTCTGTGCTTAGAAGAAGAGCTGTCAGGTTCTTCCAGTCCTTGTCCGTTGGGTTTACCTTAGTACTTTAGTTTACATTTATATTAATAGTTCCTTGAGATAGTAGCACTTCGAGTTAGAGCACAGGGTTTTGGTGTTGGTTTGCACATATGTTGCGTGCCCATGAGCCAGGGTCGTAACAGTTGGGCGCTCGTCCGGGATCTTTACCCCTAGAAATTTGTTTGGTGTTTTTTTTTTTGTTACACAGGGTGTCATGGTATTATGGTTTGGGTGGTGTTCGTTACATATGGTGTAACTTGGGGGCTGAGCCATTTCATCAAACAGGTGAGTATGCCGTATTTGTTTGTAATTTGATGTGACTACTTATGCTGTTAAAATATATAGTTTAGTGGGCACCACATGTAGATAGGGACATTATTTTCTGGTTGTTGGTTAGCGTCCTGTGCACCACGTACTCCTGGGGCAGTCAGGGAAGTGATTAGCACCATCTGCTTGTCTGGTACCGTATCATGTACTGGACGGGTGGATGGTCAAGTATGATCTTTGACTGGTAGCAGGTGTGGTTGAAGATGGTTAGGTCTACAGGGCATTAGTTTAAGGGTAGGTAGATTATGGCGGCCAGAAAACACAGGTAGTGTGGTAGGGCTTGATTTAGTGTTTCTTAGGGTAGACATGTGGTGGGCCGGTTTTTTTTCTGCAGTTTAGTCGTAGAAGCATATGTAGTCATATCAGGTTAGAAGGCGCACCTGTTTGGGATTGTTTGTTGGATTTATTTTGTTTGTTTGAGTGTGTGGTGAGCATACCTGGTAGCACCTAACACCATGCGTGTATGACACGTCTATTTAGGGTGGGTGTGTTTTATTTTTATTTTTATTTTTATTTCTTTTGCAACCTAGAAAGGTGCGCTCCGTAGAGCTCACATTTCCACCGCGTTCCCTTCTGGTTGTTATTATTGGCATTTAGCATTCTTCAGTGGTTCTTCAGTGGTTCTTCATGGTTCTTCAGTGGTTCTTCGTGGTTCTTCAGTGGTTCGTTGGGGGGGTCTTTGTGGTTCGTTAGTGGTTCTTTGTGACTGTGAGGTAGGGTGTGTAGCTTGGGGTGGCTGGTTCAGTGACAATGGCTTCCATCAGGGACTTTGTTGGTCGCCCGTCTCATGACCTGTTAGAGAAGTTTTCCAAAGAACAACTGCTAGAACTTGCTGTACACTACAGGGTGGAGCTTTCTGCAGGGGAGAAACGTTTGAAGCCGTCTGCCTTGAGTGCGTTAAGGGTGTTACTCGTTAGGGAGCAGGTGCTTGAGGAGAGGGTGGAGGAGCCTCCTTCGTCTGGGGCGTCTCCGCTATTACCTGGTGTAGAGGGTGAGTGGAGGATAAGGGAGTTGGAGTTTAAGGAAAGGCAGCTAGAGCGAGAGTGTGAGGAGAGGAGAGAGGAGCGTGAGCTTAAGGAGAGGCGTGAGGAGCGTGAGTTTAAGGAGAAACAAATGTTGTTGGAGCACGAGCGTGCACAGAAGGAGCTTGAATATAAGCATGCTGCCTTGCAGGCGGGTGCTCTGCATCCAGAGTCACGTTCCGGGTTTGATGTAGGCAGGAATATTAGGATGGTGCCACCATTTTTTGAGAAAGACGTGGAAGGGAGAGTGGCATTAATTAGGCACAGATGACCTGGCTCCCTCTGAGCCAATGACTAATGCAGTGACTATACGGAAAACAGAAAAAGAAGAAAAAAGGTTGTCATTTTGAAGTCTGAATGGGGATGTGTAGTGGTTACGTCATTGACGGGTTGAAGAGAGAGTGGCATTGAAGAGAGAGTGGCATTAATTAGGCACAGATGACCTGGCTCCCTCTGAGCCAATGACTAATGCAGTGACTATACGGAAAACAGAAAAAGAAGAAAAAAGGTTGTCATTTTGAAGTCTGAATGGGGATGTGTAGTGGTTACGTCATTGCCGTTTTTCATGTGCCACCTTCTGTCCAATGCAATGTATTTCCCCATTGCCCATTTCTAAATCGTCTCGTTTAAAACAAATAAAGCATTAACAATAATAGCTCAACATGAAAATATTCGCAATTAATCATAAAAGAAAAATCTCCAAAGTGATAGAAGGGAACAAATTTTGTGCAAAAATGGAAAGCTTTTCAATTTCCATACGGCAGAATTGTTACAATAGCCGATAATCCATTTTCCCAATGATAAATCCCTTACGGGTGGAACAACCAGTGACGTCAGACTACACCTCCCTATAGATGAGCGTAGCTGGGATGCATGGGTGGCAGTAGGCTGTTGAAGGGTTGAATCTGGGACATCCCAGGTGGTGGCGGTAGGCTGAAGGTTGTAACAGGGATGTGTGGGTGATGGTAGGCTGAGGGATTGTGTAGTTATATTACGTGTAGCTCTGCTCAGCGTCATATGCACATACTTCACTTCAGTACTTGTGCATTGAATAAAAACTCTCAATGTACCTTTACATACCAACATCTGTCTGGCCACACCCCCATCCGCTACCTACATAAGCAGGGGTGTGGCCATGCACTCACCTCCTTCTTCACTTTCACCTCAAGGAAGTGCCTTGTATACCAATCACTTTAACACTTTAATCGCCGAAAACGCTGGAACTCGTCTTTCCCCGCCATGCTCATTCTGCCGAAGACGCCGTAACTCGTCTTTGATATCAATATTTCAAAAATCTGTGATCGAAATCATATTTCTCCTCCGGGGACCTGAGATATACTGCTGATCTCCTCTCAACTCTCTAACGGTTCAAGAGCGCCATCTGGTGTCCGATCGGCAGATCGCCCAAACAGCAAACCGGAAACAGGAAACTGGTGCTCATCCAAATTCGGTCCGACCACTCGCTATAGCTCCCGGGACTCCATCTTGACACACTGGATAATCGATCAATATCGATAAACAACATGATTTGGACGTATATACTATTATACAACCTGGAAATGGATCCGGTATTTCTCCATCCCATAATAGAAAAAATTCTGTTCCACGCTGTTATGTACCAGGAGCTGATCACTTCTGTGTCACTGTGCAGGCAGGCCTGAGTACTCCTGTGTCACAGGGCATGCAGGTGAGGGCTGCCAAATAGCCAATTAGTGCTGATTGGTTACCTGCTGGGAGCTTTAAAGGCAGACCTAGTAACACACATGCAGTGTCTATGCTTAGAAGAAGAGCTGTCAGGTTCTTCCAGTCCTTGTCCGTTGGGTTTACCTTAGTACTTTAGTTTACATTTATATTAATAGTTCCTTGAGATAGTAGCACTTCGAGTTAGAGCACAGGGTTTTGGTGTTGGTTTGCACATATGTTGCGTGCCCATGAGCCAGGGTCGTAACAGTTGGGCGCTCGTCCGGGATCTTTACCCCTAGAAATTTGTTTGGTGTTTTTTTTTTTTGTTACACGGGGTGTCATGGTATTATGGTTTGGGTGGTGTTCGTTACATATGGTGTAACTTGGGGGCTGAGCCATTTCATCAAACAGGTGAGTATGCCGTATTTGTTTGTAATTTGATGTGACTACTTATGCTGTTAAAATATATAGTTTAGTGGGCACCACATGTAGATAGGGACATTATTTTCTGGTTGTTGGTTAGCGTCCTGTGCACCACGTACTCCTGGGGCAGTCAGGGAAGTGATTAGCACCATCTGCTTGTCTGGTACCGTATCATGTACTGGACGGGTGGATGGTCAAGTATGATCTTTGACTGGTAGCAGGTGTGGTTGAAGATGGTTAGGTCTACAGGGCATTAGTTTAAGGGTAGGTAGATTATGGCGGCCAGAAAACACAGGTAGTGTGGTAGGGCTTGATTTAGTGTTTCTTAGGGTAGACATGTGGTGGGCCGGTTTTTTTTCTGCAGTTTAGTCGTAGAAGCATATGTAGTCATATCAGGTTAGAAGGCGCACCTGTTTGGGATTGTTTGTTGGATTTATTTTGTTTGTTTGAGTGTGTGGTGAGCATACCTGGTAGCACCTAACACCCTGCGTGTATGACACGTCTATTTAGGGTGGGTGTGTTTTATTTTTATTTTTATTTTTATTTCTTTTGCAACCTAGAAAGGTGCGCTCCGTAGAGCTCACATTTCCACCGCGTTCCCTTCTGGTTGTTATTATTGGCATTTAGCATTCTTCAGTGGTTCTTCAGTGGTTCTTCATGGTTCTTCAGTGGTTCTTCGTGGTTCTTCAGTGGTTCGTTGGGGGGGTCTTTGTGGTTCGTTAGTGGTTCTTTGTGACTGTGAGGTAGGGTGTGTAGCTTGGGGTGGCTGGTTCAGTGACAATGGCTTCCATCAGGGACTTTGTTGGTCGCCCGTCTCATGACCTGTTAGAGAAGTTTTCCAAAGAACAACTGCTAGAACTTGCTGTACACTACAGGGTGGAGCTTTCTGCAGGGGAGAAACGTTTGAAGCCGTCTGCCTTGAGTGCGTTAAGGGTGTTACTCGTTAGGGAGCAGGTGCTTGAGGAGAGGGTGGAGGAGCCTCCTTCGTCTGGGGCGTCTCCGCTATTACCTGGTGTAGAGGGTGAGTGGAGGATAAGGGAGTTGGAGTTTAAGGAAAGGCAGCTAGAGCGAGAGTGTGAGGAGAGGAGAGAGGAGCGTGAGCTTAAGGAGAGGCGTGAGGAGCGTGAGTTTAAGGAGAAACAAATGTTGTTGGAGCACGAGCGTGCACAGAAGGAGCTTGAATATAAGCATGCTGCCTTGCAGGCGGGTGCTCTGCATCCAGAGTCACGTTCCGGGTTTGATGTAGGCAGGAATATTAGGATGGTGCCACCATTTTTTGAGAAAGACGTGGAAGGGAGAGTGGCATTAATTAGGCACAGATGACCTGGCTCCCTCTGAGCCAATGACTAATGCAGTGACTATACGGAAAACAGAAAAAGAAGAAAAAAGGTTGTCATTTTGAAGTCTGAATGGGGATGTGTAGTGGTTACATCATTGACGGGTTGAAGAGAGAGTGGCATTGAAGAGAGAGTGGCATTAATTAGGCACAGATGACCTGGCTCCCTCTGAGCCAATGACTAATGCAGTGACTATACGGAAAACAGAAAAAGAAGAAAAAAGGTTGTCATTTTGAAGTCTGAATGGGGATGTGTAGTGGTTACGTCATTGCCGTTTTTCATGTGCCACCTTCTGTCCAATGCAATGTATTTCCCCATTGCCCATTTCTAAATCGTCTCGTTTAAAACAAATAAAGCATTAACAATAATAGCTCAACATGAAAATATTCGCAATTAATCATAAAAGAAAAATCTCCAAAGTGATAGAAGGGAACAAATTTTGTGCAAAAATGGAAAGCTTTTCAATTTCCATACGGCAGAATTGTTACAATAGCCGATAATCCATTTTCCCAATGATAAATCCATTACGGGTGGAACAACCAGTGACGTCAGACTACACCTCCCTATAGATGAGCGTAGCTGGGATGCATGGGTGGCAGTAGGCTGTTGAAGGGTTGAATCTGGGACATCCCAGGTGGTGGCGGTAGGCTGAAGGTTGTAACAGGGATGTGTGGGTGATGGTAGGCTGAGGGATTGTGTAGTTATATTACGTGTAGCTCTGCTCAGCGTCATATGCACATACTTCACTTCAGTACTTGTGCATTGAATAAAAACTCTCAATGTACCTTTACATACCAACATCTGTCTGGCCACACCCCCATCCGCTACCTACATAAGCAGGGGTGTGGCCATGCACTCACCTCCTTCTTCACTTTCACCTCAAGGAAGTGCCTTGTATACCAATCACTTTAACACTTTAATCGCCGAAAACGCTGGAACTCGTCTTTCCCCGCCATGCTCATTCTGCCGAAGACGCCGTAACTCGTCTTTGATATCAATATTTCAAAAATCTGTGATCGAAATCATATTTCTCCTCCGGGGACCTGAGATATACTGCTGATCTCCTCTCAACTCTCTAACGGTTCAAGAGCGCCATCTGGTGTCCGATCGGCAGATCGCCCAAACAGCAAACCGGAAACAGGAAACTGGTGCTCATCCAAATTCGGTCCGACCACTCGCTATAGCTCCCGGGACTCCATCTTGACACACTGGATAATCGATCAATATCGATAAACAACATGATTTGGACGTATATACTATTATACAACCTGGAAATGGATCCGGTATTTCTCCATCCCATAATAGAAAAAATTCTGTTCCACGCTGTTATGTACCAGGAGCTGATCACTTCTGTGTCACTGTGCAGGCAGGCCTGAGTACTCCTGTGTCACAGGGCATGCAGGTGAGGGCTGCCAAATAGCCAATTAGTGCTGATTGGTTACCTGCTGGGAGCTTTAAAGGCAGACCTAGTAACACACATGCAGTGTCTGTGCTTAGAAGAAGAGCTGTCAGGTTCTTCCAGTCCTTGTCCGTTGGGTTTACCTTAGTACTTTAGTTTACATTTATATTAATAGTTCCTTGAGATAGTAGCACTTCGAGTTAGAGCACAGGGTTTTGGTGTTGGTTTGCACATATGTTGCGTGCCCATGAGCCAGGGTCGTAACAGTTGGGCGCTCGTCCGGGATCTTTACCCCTAGAAATTTGTTTGGTGTTTTTTTTTTTTGTTACACGGGGTGTCATGGTATTATGGTTTGGGTGGTGTTCGTTACATATGGTGTAACTTGGGGGCTGAGCCATTTCATCAAACAGGTGAGTATGCCGTATTTGTTTGTAATTTGATGTGACTACTTATGCTGTTAAAATATATAGTTTAGTGGGCACCACATGTAGATAGGGACATTATTTTCTGGTTGTTGGTTAGCGTCCTGTGCACCACGTACTCCTGGGGCAGTCAGGGAAGTGATTAGCACCATCTGCTTGTCTGGTACCGTATCATGTACTGGACGGGTGGATGGTCAAGTATGATCTTTGACTGGTAGCAGGTGTGGTTGAAGATGGTTAGGTCTACAGGGCATTAGTTTAAGGGTAGGTAGATTATGGCGGCCAGAAAACACAGGTAGTGTGGTAGGGCTTGATTTAGTGTTTCTTAGGGTAGACATGTGGTGGGCCGGTTTTTTTTCTGCAGTTTAGTCGTAGAAGCATATGTAGTCATATCAGGTTAGAAGGCGCACCTGTTTGGGATTGTTTGTTGGATTTATTTTGTTTGTTTGAGTGTGTGGTGAGCATACCTGGTAGCACCTAACACCCTGCGTGTATGACACGTCTATTTAGGGTGGGTGTGTTTTATTTTTATTTTTATTTTTATTTCTTTTGCAACCTAGAAAGGTGCGCTCCGTAGAGCTCACATTTCCACCGCATTCCCTTCTGGTTGTTATTATTGGCATTTAGCATTCTTCAGTGGTTCTTCAGTGGTTCTTCATGGTTCTTCAGTGGTTCTTCGTGGTTCTTCAGTGGTTCGTTGGGGGGGTCTTTGTGGTTCGTTAGTGGTTCTTTGTGACTGTGAGGTAGGGTGTGTAGCTTGGGGTGGCTGGTTCAGTGACAATGGCTTCCATCAGGGACTTTGTTGGTCGCCCCGTCTCATGACCTGTTAGAGAAGTTTTCCAAAGAACAACTGCTAGAACTTGCTGTACACTACAGGGTGGAGCTTTCTGCAGGGGAGAAACGTTTGAAGCCGTCTGCCTTGAGTGCGTTAAGGGTGTTACTCGTTAGGGAGCAGGTGCTTGAGGAGAGGGTGGAGGAGCCTCCTTCGTCTGGGGCGTCTCCGCTATTACCTGGTGTAGAGGGTGAGTGGAGGATAAGGGAGTTGGAGTTTAAGGAAAGGCAGCTAGAGCGAGAGCGTGAGGAGAGGAGAGAGGAGCGTGAGCTTAAGGAGAGGCGTGAGGAGCGTGAGTTTAAGGAGAAACAAATGTTGTTGGAGCATGAGCGTGCACAGAAGGAGCTTGAATATAAGCATGCTGCCTTGCAGGCGGGTGCTCTGCATCCAGAGTCACGTTCCGGGTTTGATGTAGGCAGGAATATTAGGATGGTGCCACCATTTTTTGAGAAAGACGTGGAAAGATATTTTCCCCTTTTTGAACGGGTGGCAACCACATTGAAGTGGCCTGATACCGCCTGGACACTGCTGCTGCAATGTGTTTTAGTTGGTAGGGCACAAGAAGCCTAGACTGCTCTGTCCCTTGAACAAAGCGCTGATTATGAGCTGGTTAAAGCTTCCATTTTGAGGGCTTATGAGTTGGTCCCCGAGGCCTATCGTCAGCGTTTTAGAGGTTATCGCAGGTCGGAGGGGCAGTCTTATGTTGAATTTGGAAGGGAGAAGGAGAACCTGTTTGACAGGTGGTGCACTTCTCAGAAGGCAGAGTCAAGAGAGCAGCTTAGGCAGTTGATTCTCCTAGAGGAATTTAAAAGATGTGTTCCTGATACTGTTTCCACACATCTAAATGAGCGTAAGGTATCGAAGATAGGCGACGCCGCTGTCTTCGCTGATGAGTTTGTGTTGACACACAAGTCCGTGTTTTTGGAGGACTACCGTGTTGAGTCCGGGGATAGGCGTCCTGTTCAGGGGGGCCGTTTCCCAAAACCTGTGTCTGCTGGTCAGTTAACTTCACCTCCTAGGCGGGGTGGTTCTGCTGGTGCATTCCCAGAAGGGATTATCTGTTTCTACTGTAAAGAACCTGGTCATATCGTTGCTGGGTGCCCGGTGCTTGAGCAGAAAAATTTCAGAACCGTGGCTCTGGTAGAAACCATATGCAGAACGCCTATGCCAACGTTAGATGGGGATGGGGGAAGTATCAAATGTGTGGACAAAGAGCTTGAGGGTTCCTCAAGGTTTATGATGAATGGATTTGTTTCCCTGACTAATGCACTAGAGTCCAAACAGGCTATAACAATTTGGAGAGATACCGGTGCTTTTCAGTCCCTCATTCTGGAGGGGGTTTTGCCGTTTTCAGAAAACGCTTCTTTGCATTCCGGTGTCGTTGTTCGGGGCTTTGGGGGTGGATTTGTGGATGCACCTTTGCATGAGGTCACGCTCAATTCTCCCTTAGTATCAGGCAATGTTGTTGTGGGGGTATGTTCTCACATTCCCATAAAGGGGGTGTCCTTCATTCTAGGGAATTATTTGGCTGGTGACAAAGTGTTGGCTACTCCGGTTGTAACTCCCATTCCTGTGGTTTCTGAGGTCCCTAATGAGCTGGCACAGAAACATCCAGGAGTGTTTCCTGTGTGTGCTGTGGCTCGGGAAATGTCAAAGGACAAAAGTGATGTTGTTGATACTTCGACTTGGGACATTACACTTAGTGACACATTCTTTGTTGAATTAAAATGTGTACCTGTTGAGAATTTTGGAAAGCACATTGTGGATCTACCTCTGCATAATGATTCTCTTGATTGCGGCTTTGTGTTAGGCCCGGTGGTGAAACCAGAGTTGACATGCGTGCCGGAGAAGCATGTGGCAGGAGATGGTATGGCAGCGCAGTGTCTCAGGGTCTTCCCAGCCTGTATGGTGGCTGAGGCCACGAACGAATTGGAGGAGGAGTGTCGGAAGGATGCTATGAGAGGTGCTGTTGTTTCATGTGACACCGTTCTAGTTGGAGAGGCTACTAAGCCTGACTTAGGCTGCCAGCCTTCCCACAGTAGCTCTATTGTCCCTAATGTTTCACTTGTGGGCAGGGATGGTCCCAGTATGTCAGTTGATGATTCTGACATTGATCCACATGTCCACACTGATTTTCTGCCCTGCACTAGGTGTGATGGTCAACCTAGTTACCTGTGTCCTGTGGAGCAGGAGCCGCCTTCGCGACCTGGTCTGTTGAGTGGCAGCCATTTTGATTTTGATCAGGACAATCTTACTTTGGGTGACGCCATTTTAGATGGTGTTCCAGACGTTTTTGTGACTGTCGTACTGCCATGTTCCAGGTACGGTGGGGCTGTACCTGAGGTGGTACATCCTACTCTGGATGTTCACGGTTTGCAGTATCCTGGACTGCCAGTGCCAGGTGGGATGGATATGGGCGCGGTGGTGGTATCAGTGATCTATGGTTTTTGTTTTGCTGTGTTCTGTTCTGTTGAGCGCAGTTCTCAGGTTGATTTTGGTTTGCAGTCTATTTTTGACAAGTCGGTATCGGTGGAGGGGCCTGTTGAAAGGGAGCATACAAAACGGTTGGTGGTCGTGTTCGACAGGGGCCGACCCGCTATCGCTGTTGTGGTAGTGGCCCTGACAACTAATGGGTCACAGTGGTTTTTTTTGTTTTTGTTTATGGGTTGTTGTGTGGTGGTTGCCTCTGGGGCAACCAGTTTGGTGGGGGAGGTGTTATGTACCAGGAGCTGATCACTTCTGTGTCACTGTGCAGGCAGGCCTGAGTACTCCTGTGTCACGGGGCATGCAGGTGAGGGCTGCCAATTAGCCAATTAGTGCTGATTGGTTACCTGCTGGGAGCTTTAAAGGCAGACCTAGTAACACACATGCAGTGTCTGTGCTTAGAAGAAGAGCTGTCAGGTTCTTCCAGTCCTTGTCCGTTGGGTTTACCTTAGTACTTTAGTTTACATTTATATTAATAGTTCCTTGAGATAGTAGCACTTCGAGTTAGAGCACAGGGTTTTGGTGTTGGTTTGCACATAGGTTGCATTCCCATGAGCCAGGGTCGTAACACACGCTCATCCCCCAACGGCGCGAGGAAGCCACGGTGAGTTTCAGCGTTATTTTCTAACGTGTTCCATATAAACTGCTCTGATGATCATATGACCCACACTAGGTGAATGATATAACGTTGCCCACAGAATTATAAACGACCCCCCGGTCAACATCAGA
>NC_140166.1:117310967-117350967 GCF_963971535.1 Notolepis coatsorum
GGTGTGTGAATGTGTTGGTGTGTGTGTCTGTGTGTGTATGTGTTGGTGTGTGTGTATGTATGTATGTATGTATGTATGTATGTATGTATGTATGTATGTGTGTGTGTGTGTGTATGTGTTGGTGTGTGTGTGTGTGTGTGTGTGTGTGTGTGAGTGTGAGTGTGAGTGTGAGTGTGTGTGTGTGTGTGTGTGTGTGTGTGTGTGTGTATGTGTGTGTATATGTGTGTGGACCTGCAGCATCAGGGGACTTAACATAATCACCTTTTACACTCACTGATACAGAACTTAGGGGCTGTCTACACGAGCGCTGGGTTTAATGTAACGGTGATTGTATGTGCGCTGTTGCACTATTCGCCCACACACAACCGGGGGTTTGCTATACTGCAACCGCAGTCGTCACTAGAGGCCCCAAATTATTATTATTATTTTTTTACTTTTATAAAAAAAATTTGGAGGCCCCTCGTCACTAGAGGCCCCAAATATTTTTTTTTTTTACGTTTTTTTTGTTGTTGTTGTGGCCCCTCGTCACTAGAGGCCTTTTGGAGGCCCCTCTTCACAAGAGGCCCCAAATTAGTATTATTATTTTTTGTACTTTTATTTTAAAAAAATGTGGAGGCCCCTCGTCACTCGAGGCCTTTTGGAGGCCCCTCGTCACTAGAGGCCCCAAATTATTATTATTATTTTTTTTACTTTTATTTTAAATTTTTTGGAGGCCCCTCGTCACCAGAGGCCCCAAATTATTATTATTATTTTTTGTACTTCTATTTTATTTTTTTTGGAGGCCCCTCGTCACTAGAGGCCCCAAATATTTGTTTATTTATTTCTTTACTTTTATTTTAAAAATGTTTGAGGCCCCTCGTCACAAGAGGCCCCAAATTAGTATTATAATTTTGTTACTTTTATTTTTAATTTTTTGGAGGCCCCTCGTCACTAGAGTCCCCAAATATATATATATATATATATATTTTTTTACTTTTATTTTAAATTTTTTTGGAGGTCACTAGAGGATATCGATGTCATGGTCATGGATGTCAGGTAAAAACAGCAATAAAAAGTCAAAACTTGCATCTCCACATCCCAGCCCCGACGCCTGAATACTTTTACCAACAGATTTCCAGTTCCGCGTTCGCGTTCTGCGCTCTGATTGGCCACTGACGTTTCTGGTAGCGCCAATCGTGTGACGCCTCTTTCTTTCACCTGTTAAGTTTAGGCACTCTTTCGAAGTTGGTTAAGGTTAGAGTTTGTCTTAGAGCAGGGCGATAGCACACCAGCCCTGATTCCATACTCTAACCTTAACCAA
This sequence comes from Notolepis coatsorum, assembly GCF_963971535.1. Taxonomy (NCBI): domain Eukaryota; kingdom Metazoa; phylum Chordata; class Actinopteri; order Aulopiformes; family Paralepididae; genus Notolepis; species Notolepis coatsorum. Next base: position 117,312,268 of record NC_140166.1, read on the forward strand.
CTACGAAAGAGTCGCCTAAGAAACGTCAGTCAATATTTCTATTGTATTTTTTTTCTTTTATACATACATACATACATACATACATACATACATACATACATACATACATACATACATACATACATACATACATACATACATACATACATACATACATACATACATACATACATACATACATACATACATACATACATACATACATACAGCCCCACCCCCACCTAATAGACAGTCCCCTCCCCACCGTATGTAATGTATATATTCTCTCCACACCGTATGTATATTTCTCTCCCACCCACCCACCCCCTCCTAATGTACAGTCCCCTCCCCATCATATGTATATACTCTCTGTCAGGATCTATGGGTAACAGTACTGTATATTTGCATATCATATATGTCACAAATGTAACAGTACTATATACCTGTATGTCATGTATGTCCCTATGCCATAAATGTCATGATGTCATATATGTTGTGCATGTCATACATGTCACTATGAATTGAAAATGGGGGACCCTGATGTAAACAAGACAAACGTCTTTCTCTGGTCTGCATCCCCTTAACAATTGTGTGTATTGAGCCGTACTGTATTATTTGTACCCATTCTGCAATCTGTTAAATACAATTTTCATTAATTCATTCATTCACAGACAGTAACACAGGACAAAAACACATTTCAACCCCCTCCCTTCCCTAATTATAATTTAAATTGACATTCACATAAAAGTAAGCTTACTATTTGATAAGAGCTACGGGTGTCTCTATCTATCTCAATCACCTACTCGAGATAGAACCCTGTGGCCGCTCGATTACCCCCAGCGAGGTGCTAAACTCGCCAAGTTCTCGAGTCAATTACTAATCCTAATCACGCCTATTTCATAGTCACTAGTTAGTTATATCCAGTTCATATGAAATATAAGAGTAGAAGAGTTGTTAACCTCTTCTTTGTTTGTAATAAACTGAATGTATGTCTGGGAAAACTCCTTGCCTATAATAATAATTATTATTATATCATCATTATCATTATCATCACCATCATCATCATTTTAGGAAAAGCCTATAATGCTAATCATTTGTAAGCCTGATGATATTACTACTCTTTTAATAAGTAGTACTCCTACTAATAGTGTAATATTAGCGTAATAATAGCAATAATCATTTGCAAGCCCCATAACCTCCGATCAGTTTGACAGGTCCATGAATCCGTGGCCTGATCGTCAGGCCCTGCAGTGGCCAGACTCTCAGATTCCCACAAATCCAATAGGCCTGTCGAATACAGAGATACTTGCGCTTGCAAGCAACAAATAGTGATATATATATATATATATATATATATATATATATATATATATTATATCCTTTATATAACTTTAGCTAAAAGCAGTAACCAGCAATTGATTGAATCCGTATGGCTTCCAGAATGAGTATACCGTGTTACCTCAGATGAGAGCAGGGCGCGGCCAGCGGCGTGACACATTGTGATAGAACAGCACAAATGAAAGCAGTCCACGAATTTGATAAAAGTATTTTAACAAAGTTGGTTTAATTAGAAAAAGTAAGTTACAAAGAGACTGTATTGGAGAAGTCCAATCCAGGAATAATAAGTGTAAAACAAAACATCTCTCTCAAGCAGACAAAGAAAAAACTCTCTTGGTTGCTATGCTATGCTATGCTCTTTGAATCTAAAAAAAAGCACAGAAAAACACTCCTCCTTCCAACTTGTATCTTTGCCATTGGCTCATGTCTACTCCACTGGGTTGTAACGTAAAAAAGTAATAGTAACAGTTTTACTGAAACAGAGTACGATATTGTGGAAAATCCCTAGGTCTCCATCTGTATCTAGCAGGCTAGTAGAGGCCCACAAGGTCATACACAGGGAGCACATTCCTACCTCCTCTATTCATCATGACTGTGCACCCTGCCCCAGACACAGACACACACCATATATATATATATATATATGTCTATATCTAGTGCAAAGCGCACAGTATATATATACACACATATATATATATATATATATATATATATATATATATATATATATATATATATATATATATATATATATATATATGTATACATATCACATATATATATATATATATATATATATATATATATATATATATATATATATATATATATATATATATATATATATATATATATGTATACATATCACATATAGACACATACAGTAAACATATGCTTAATCATTTACATCATAATCCTAATTATAATAGTACATCATACAAGTGACATAAGGCAGAGAGGTAACAGGATGTCAATATAAAAAGTGTCACTAGTTGTTTGTGGGACTTCAACACCCCCTCTGTCATCCTGGTCGGTCACTTTCCACTGTCCTAATGGCGTCTGTACGGGGGGACAGGATGGCAATTGCGGGGTCACGATGGCTGTGACTCTCAACACTATTCTAATATTATATTCTTGTCTCCAAAGTGTGTGCATGTTTTTTTTCTTCCTGAGGATGGTGCCATCCCCCCATCTAAACATGATGTGTTTCTTTTCTCTTCTTGATTGATTGATTGAAAACTTTATTAACAGATTGTAGAATGGGTACAGTACAGTACAGCTCAATAATTGTTAAGGGGATGCAGACCAGAGAAAGACTTTCGTCTTGTTTACATCAGGGTCCTCCATTTTCAATTCATCATAACATATATGACATACATGACATACAGATAGACAGTACTGCTACATCTATACATTTATGACATACCAGATTTGCAAATACAGTACTGTTTGTGATACGAAAAGAGTCCAGAAAAGAGTGGTTCGGTGGGTGGGATGGGTGGGTGGGTGGGGGACACTGTACAACTGTACAAGCAAAACTGTACATTGGAATATTGACAAAACCATACTTGGTCATTTACTGTACATTGGAGGGGGTTGTGTTAGGACATTTACAGGGGCCAGTTTCGAATTGCAGTCTCCCGTAGGTGTTCTTTGAGAGTGTTTTTGAAAGTGGGTAGTGATTCACATTCCTTTACAGCTTTGGGTAGGGCCCACCACTTCTAAATATTCGATATATTTTTTCAAGTGACATATAAAAACGCCACTGTGCGTGCGTGCACGTGTATGTGTGTGTGGGGGGGCCTCCACAAGAATCTAGCCCAGGGGCCTCTGAAGTCTTAATCTGGCCTTGACCGAGGTTATTCCCAGTGTTTACAGCAGAGCTGTCACAATTATTTCCCATGTTTACGGCAGAATGTCGCAAACAATAGCAAGTTAGCAACCGAGCGCGGGGTAGAGAGATTAGAGCAGAGCCAGCTACACCAGTGTTTACAGCAGAGCTGTCCCAAGTAGCGTTATATGAAAATGATTGTAACAAACTTTTGTTCGAAACGTATCGTCTGTGTTGAAGAGTGTTGTGATCGACTGATGTCTGTTGTCGCATTCCTGACCTGACGCTCAGAGTAAACCTGTAGCTGCAGCTAAACTAAACTCATGTGTTGTCAAGTTATGTTATTGTTATAAGGAACCCAGTCCAGACTGCATCCCCTTAACACATTCGGGGCCATTGGGATGCGTCTAATAAATCTCTAGAGGACCGGCAAATGTAAACAAACGTGGGGCTGTTTGTAGAGCTAAATCTATACTTTATAGTATTGCTATCTGTCCATTCTCATTGTCAATTGAGACCATAAACCGTCCCTTCAAAATGGCTTAAAGAAGAAAAAAAATGTCATCAATACGTTCTCATTTTATAGCGCAGTGAATATAAGCATTATACGGGATTTCGGCTAGGATATTTCCTGGAAGGCGAGATAAAGGCCTAATAGCTACTACCGTTATATCCAATGGCATTTCCGTTATACATATGCTACAGTAATAACTCAAACTGCATATGATCGGCACGATCCTCAAGCATGTATGCATGAAAGGGGGGGGGGGGGGGGGCGGGGGACGTCGTTTCTGATTATTGATTATCAATAACTGTGTTAGCCTCATTAGCCTCATTCATTGATCGGATGGATGGCTATCAAATAAAGGCCCGATCGGGATGTACATTACGTGAAAAAGATCGTACCGTGGGCCGGTGGGATCCCCCCGAGCATTTCCCCGTTATCGATCGCCATCTGGTAGATCGATATGTCCATTGACTGATGATAAATCCCCTTATTGCATAGTGAAATCTGCGATTCAAAACGTAATCCAAGCTACAGGCTGCACATCCAGAATCGAGCTAACTGAAAACTCCATTGAAAGTAAAAAAAAAATAGTCCACCGTTCAGCCACAGGGCACACTCCATTATCGCGAAAGCGCCCCTAAGAGGATCTGGCCGGTAATGCACGTTGGCGAATTCAAAGAGTAGGGTAAATCTGCAGTGCCGCTCGGCGACCTTGAATAGGTTATTAAAATGGAATAAAAGCAATAACAACTTGCCACGGATATATCCGTGATTCTGTCCACAACGGGTGGAATCGAAACACGGAGATCTCCGTGGTCGGGCGCCATTGTGTTAACAATTGTTTGTATTGAGCCATATTGTATTGTACCCATTCTGCAATGTGTTAAATAACGTTTGCATCCATTCATTCTACTAGCGTTAATGTTACCACATTATTACGTTAGCATGTAAGATAACAAAATCACCTCAGCTAGCCTCGATGCTAACTATACATAGAGAATGCCATTCACATTAGCATGTAGCTAACAACACCGGAGATCTTTTTGTGAGACTAAACTATCCGCTCTTGGTGGTAAATTGTGTTGATGTTGGTTTAGTTTCATCAACAAATGAGAGGCAGAACACACAGTGAATGTATCCGTTTTGTTTATTGAACTTTTATTGCACTTTCTTTGCTGAAAAATAAATGCTACGTTGGCTAAATGGCTAACGCGAGGTATTTAAAGATGGTGACTTTGTTGTTTTTAAGCAGGAAGTGTAGTGAGCGTTCAACCTTTTCTGATTGGTTGAAATGGCCTTCATGTCTGAACAACATCGCCACCTACTGCTTTGGCATTGTACTACATGCATATGACTTCACTCGGTGCGGGGGTTTAAACCAGTCGTGTGGACAGAGTTTTATTTTTTGGAATAATTTTAAAAACCCTGGTGTCATTAATACCCATGATCGTGTGGACAGGGCCTTAGGTTACTCTCCAGGCTGCGTCTATGCTTTCCACAACAAATTCGTGTTTCCGCGTTCGAGTTTTGCGCTCTGATTGGCCACGCACTTTTCTGGTCATGTGACATGTGCGCCAATCGTGGGACGACGGAAACACAAATTTGTTGTGGAAAGTATTCAGGCCTCCAGGCTATCCATTATCACACTATAGTGCGTGTAGTATTTGGTGAGGGGTGTGTGTGTGTGTGTGTGTGCGTGTAGTTGGAAGAAGTGAATTGCTCATGTCTTTGCATCGCCCAGCTTTAACTCATTTTAGAGTATATGTGTGTGTGTGTGTGTGTGTGTGTCTGTGTGTGTGTGTGTGTGTGTGTGTGTGTGTGTGTGTGTGTGTGTGTGTGTGTGTGTGTGTGTGTGTGTGTGTGTGTGTGTGTGTGTGTGTGTGTGTGTGTGTGTGTGTGTGTGTGTGTGTGTGAGTGAGTGCGCACCTGTGTGTGAATGGATTTAGTGTGTTTGTGTGCATGTGTAGTTGGCAGAGGCAGATTGCATGTGTGTCTTTATTGCCCTGCTTGGTGAACAATACGGGGGAAGAGAGAGAGAGAGACGGTCAAATCATCTTCACCACACTGTTGACCACAGGAGCTGCCCAGTACAACCACAGACTGACACTGTTGACCACTAGGAGCTGTACCAGTACAACCACAGTCTAACCCTGTTGACCACTAGGAGCTGTACCAGTACAACCACAGTCTGACACTGTTCACCACTAGGAGCTGTACCAGTACAACCACAGTCTGACACTGAATGTTCATCACAGTCCTGATTAATTGAAAATGGGGGACCCTGATGTAAACAAGACGAAAGTCTTTCTCTGGTCTGCATCCCCTTAACAATTGTGTGTATTGAGCTGTACCGTATTGTACCCTTTCTGCAATCTGTTAATAAAGTTTTCAATTCAATTCAATTCAACACTGTTGGCCACTAGGAGCTGCCCAGTACGCGTGTACCACTTCCGCAACGGATTTGATTTCCGGGGTTGGCCTGATTGGCCACTAAGCCCACGTGTCCCTACGCTAGCACGCCCCCCTTACCCCGCTTACGCCTGAGAGTCACACACCAGCTAGCGGCAGCCAGAGAGCCTTGCTACTACTAGCCGAGTGATGAATGAAGCTCTATCTGTTTCACCTAACAGCACTATTGCTCCGTGATCATAGCCATCCATCTCTAAAGTTAACCACTATTTGTAAAAGCCACAACCACGTTACCATATGTAATAATGTAAATCATTGTGTCGTTGTACATATTGTGTATACACCGTTAGAAGCTAACGTAGCTAACAACATCCCGACACCCAGCTTGTTAGCCAGCATGAATGCCCGATGTAGAAGGCATAGACGCAGGTCCGTTGTTGGCCGGCATGAGGTTGGGGTGGTTCTCTCCTCTTTGTGTGCCTTTGTCCTTGCGGGTGTTTTGCCGGGGGAGCTTGTGGACGCGACAATAGTGGTGGTTGTAGGGTGTTTGAGCTGTACCAGTACAACTGTACCAGTACAACCACAGTGGGATAATGATCCCCTCCCCCCCCCTCACGGACCCTCTCCCCTCCCGGAGACAGACGTCTCACACGGCAGCCATGCCCCAACCCCATTCACCTTTTGTCTCACCTGATACCCCCCCCCTTTTTTCCCCCTAACTCACCCCGTCATGTCCATCCAATCCTGTACCTGGGCCATCCTACCCAGAATCCCTTTCTCTCCACTATTTAAACCTACGTCTGACTGGATTCTGGAGCTCTCCTGGGGACATCAGGCCATTGTCCTCGTTGAGTCATCCAGCTATAACTCTTACCCGTACCTATTTGGTACAATGAACCTGTGTTTAACCAAGTCTATATTTGACTAAGTACATTCATTGATCCGGCTAATTTCCTCTACACACTGTTGGCCACTAAGAAGCAGTTTGGAGTTAAGAGCCTTATTCATTCACTTCCTCAACCGGGTCTGGAGGGTTGAACTGGGCGACCTTCCGGTCACAAGCCTGCTAACCTCTAACCTTTAACCTTTTGGGCCACCGCTGCCCCGTGAGATGAGAGAATAATGCTGTATGAATATAGAGAATGTATTAGAGAATGAGAGATGAGAGAATTATGCTGTTTGAATATAGAGAATTTATTAGAGAATGAGAGATGAGAGAAGAGTGACAGTTATATTCCTACTGTAGGTTTCACTCTCTACTGTTATCGGCTCAGTGTGGTGAGTAGACAGCAGTCGACTGCCACAGACCGCATGAGTGTCATTTTTACAGGACCCTTGGGCACAGAGACACAGGGTAGATGGTAGCAACAGTCCACTTTATTCAGGAGGATGGTACAAGCCAAAGCAGATGGAATACTGTCATGACAGGGGCTCTATCGTGTGTGTGTGTGTGTGTGTGTGTGTGTGTGTGTGTGTGTGTGTGTTTGCCCACTAAAGCCATTAAAGCACCACAACCAGCAACCACACAACCCCCATGTGCTTTGCTGCTACGATGAAAAAGAAAGCTATAAAATGTATGATGAATTGATACACTTTACAGCATTTAACAGCCTGCTGGCGCTAACGTTTGCATCTAGCCTTTTAGCATGCAACACGTGGGCCCTCTTGAAGATGATTTTCCCACCGGCACTTTGGCGACCTCTAGCGGCTCGGGAGTGCATATTTTTTTATACAATATATCATTAATTTTTGTCAAGAGTGTGTGCAGCTCCAGCCGCTCAGCTGCGCTGTTCTGGTCAGTAGCTACAACATTCAGATGATCTGGTCAGTGTAGCTACAACATTTTTTTTTATCCACTTTTTCTCCCATTTTTCTATATTTTCTCCCATCCCAATTTCGTATCATCCAATTCAACCCTCCCCTGTCACGAACGCTGTTTCTTGCCTCCCACAAGCCGGCTGCAATGTGGACTAAGTCATACATAGCACAAGTCCCCTCCGGTACTTGAGGTAACAGCAGTCGCATATTTTCACCTGCGCAGCTCGATCTCTCAGTGGCGAGGAGTAACGCGTGGGAGGCTCACGCTGCCCCCGACACTTCCTGATTCTACTGCGCAGGCGCACCAACCGACCTGTAGGAGTCGCTGTCCACAACGCCCGATCCCCACCCATCAGTTTCCCACCCCCTGATACGGCCAATGTGTATCAGTACGGACGACCAGCTAAACTGAAAGCAATGTGGAGCGCTGGGATCGAACAGGCGATCCCAGCGTCTCCGCATTCGTGGCGAGTGCCTTGCCCACTACGCCACGTAGCCTCCCCCGTCAGTGTAGCTACAACATTCAGATGTTCTGGTCAGTAGCTACAACATTCAGATGTTCTGGTCAGTAGTTACAACATTCAGATGCTCTGGTCAGTAGCTACAACATTCAGATGTTCTGGTCAGTAGCTACAACACTCAGATGCTCTGGTCTGGTCAGTAGCTACAACATTCAGATGTTCTGGTCAGTAGCTACAGCATTCATATGCTCTGGTCAGTAGCTACAACATTCAGATGCTCTGGTCTGGTCAGTAGCTACAACACTCAGATGCTCTGGTCTGGTCAGTATGTGTGGGCTGTGGGTGTGTGTGTGGGTCATGAGCAGATAATAGGGATTCTTAAAGTTATACGTAAAACGGATAACCACTAACTGCTTACGCAGACGTTTTAGGAGAAGGGGAAAAATAAACAACACAAAACAACCTTTACAGGTGGAAGCCTCAAAGTGAGTATTCAAGAAAATAAGTAATGTCCAAAAAAACAGGACGACACTCATTAAAGAGGTATTGTAGAGAAAATAAATAAGCCACAAAGGCAACTCCTAAAAACAGAGTTTATATTGCAAACATAAAACAATACACCTCCACCAAGGGAGTTTATGTGCAAAGGGCAGTTCCAAAAGAACAAAAGAAAGCACTACCATAAAGGACTCAGCCTTTATAAAATAAAGTGTAAACTAAGCCAGTAGACGAAAACGAGTATAGCTAAAAAAGAAGGCTAAATGCTGAATAGGGCAGCACTACACTTAAATATAAGAAGCCTGACCAAAAGTATAGCCAGCACAAGGAAAATGAAAAAGCAGTTGACACTGCAATCTCCAAACTTAAATAGACTCCACATGGCCATAGGCACAGCTGCACTGCATCAGGTGCAATCAAGCCCACACACCTGCCGACCCATGAGGCAATTAACCACAGGGAACAGGGATTGACAGCTATCCCTCACAGAGAGGTGAAATAAAGCAAAAATAGACAGCTGTCCCTCACAGAAAGGTGAAATAAGGCAAAAACCATGACAGGACCCCCCATCTAGGGGGCGGCTCCAGACGGACCCTCTGAGACACGTCTCCGAAACTCCCGAACAAGCTCAGGGTCCAAGATGTCCCTGGCTGGAACCCACGTGCGCTCCTCTGGCCCATAACCCTGCCAGTCCACCAGGTACTGTATACCCCTACCAACCCGCCTACTGGACAGGATACGCCATACAGTATACACAGGTTGGCCATCAACGAATCGAGGGGGAGGTGGAGGTCTCTCTGCAGGAACCAACGTGTTCCTCCGAACCGGCTTAAGGCGGGATACGTGAAATGTAGGGTGTACCCTCATCGACGAGGGTAACCGAAGACGCATCGTGACTGGGTTTATCTTGCAAACAATAGTGAAAGGGCCCACAAAACGGGGAGCGAGTTTGCGCGACGGTGTACATCCGCCGACCGCTTGTGCTGAGCCGCAGCACGCACAAGAGCCGAACGCACCCTCTTCCATGTCGCCCGAGACCGACGGATAAACGCCTCGGCAGATGGCACCCCCAGGTCCCTCTCCTGTTCAGGAAACAGTGGAGGCTGATACCCAAACTGAACCTCAAATGGGGAGAGACCAGTGGATGCATTGCACAATGAATTATGTGCATATTCTGCCCATGCCAGTTGGTGACTCCAAGTGGTCGGATTGGAGGAGGCCAAGCAGCAAAGCGTACTCTCCATAGACTGGTTGGTGCGCCTTGTTTGCCCATTGCTCTCCGGGTGGAACCCTGATGACAGGCTAACCGTCGCACCCAGTATAGCACAGAATGCCTTCCAAAACCGAGCAGTAAACTGGGGTCCACGGTCCGACACCACGTCCTGGCAGATGCCATGAATTCGGAAGACATGGTCAACCACCAGTTGAGCGGTCTCCTGAGCAGATGGCAGCTTGACCAGCGGAATGAAGTGAGCTGCTTTGGAGAACCTATCCACCACCACCATGATGACGCTGTGACCATCAGAAGGAGGCAGACCAGTCACAAAATCCATGGCGATTAGGAATGGGCAAAGGATGAAGCAGCCCTGGTGGTGACTGTTGAGAAACTTTGTTCCGTGCACAAACGGGGCAGGCTGCCTATTACGTAACCATTGACTACAGGAAGGCTCGTTATCTGGTCAATGTTACATAATAAAGAGACGGTAGCCAAAGTATCTAAATAAAGAATATCTAATGTATAATTACCATGGTTTTGTAACCAAAATAACATCAAATAATAAACAGACAAACACAGAACTATACAGACAGGATCAGCACCAGACGGAAGGGATGACAGACTACTTATACACAGGGGAATGACGAGACAACACACACCTGGGGTAAAACAATAGGGACTACACACCATGACAGAGGACTACATCTAGACATGACGACTCACATTAGGAGCGCCTGATCAGGGCACAAACATATACCCCCACATAACACCCCCCCCCCCCCTCAAATTTATGGCCATAACCCCAAAATGAAATGGGGAAATGGACATAAACAAGGAAAACCGTACATAAATAAATAAAGGGAAAAAAAAATAGCGGTCGATAAATGGGGAACCCTGATGTAAACAAGACGAAATTCGCCCTCCGGTCCGCATCCGCCCAACAACTGTGCATATTGAGCTGCACCGCACTGCACCCTGCAATCCGTCAATAAAGTCCTTGATCAACCAGGTAAGGAGAATGGGCAGCCACAGCCTTACTCCTCATCACTCCCGACTCCTGGAACACAGAGCAAAATCAACAAAAAGCAAAAACAAAACAACAACACCTCTCACACAACCCCCCCCCCCCCCCCCCAGAAACACAGCACAAACCCCACACCCCACCACTGACTACAGTCGTGACAACGCGTCGGCCAACACATTGTCCTTGCCCTTGACATGCACCACCTCCACATCAAAGGCCTGCAGGAAGAGGCTCCAGTGCATCAGCCGCTGGTTCGAATTCTGCATCCTGCCTCTAAAGACCAATGGGTTGTGGTCCGTGTAAATTCTAATAGGTGATTGAGAGGAGCCGACATACACCTCAAAATGGGAGAGGGCCAGAATCAAAGCCAATGCCTCCTTCTCGATGGTCGATTAGCGCCTCTGGTGTATATTAAACTTCCTGGAGAAGTACGACACCGGGTGCTCAATACCCCCGTCATCATCCTGCAAGAGCACTGCCAACTCGCTAGCATCCACCGCCAATTTAAAAGGCCTCGTGAACACAGGCGCCGCAAGGACAGGGGCACTGATCAGAATGGAGTTCAACTGTTGAAACGCAAAGGAACACCTAGGCGTCCACTGAAACGGGATCTTCGGGCTCAGCAGATCTGTAAGGGGAGAGGCTACCGCCGAAAAGTTCCTACAAAACCCCCTATAATACCCCGTCATCCCCAGAAAGCACCGGAGATCCCGACGTGTAGCTGGCTCTGGGTAACCAAGTATAGCCTCCACCTTAGAATGGCAGGCGGACCTCCCCCTGCCCCACTACCTTGCCAAGATAGGTGACGGTCGCCCTGCCAAACTCGCACTTGGCCAGGTTCAGTGTCAAGTTCGCCCCAACAAGCCGTCCAAACACCTCCCGCAAACTAGCTATGTGCCTCTCCCAATCGTCAGAGTAAATGACGAGATCGTCGAGGTAAGCCTCACAACAAGCCACGCCCGACAGCACATGATTGACCAACCTCTGGAAGGTTGCAGGCGCATTGCGCATCCCAAACGGCATCACCGTGTATTGCAGGAAACTGTCAGGTGTCACAAATGCAGAAATTAGTTTAGCCCGGTTCGTAAGTGGCACCTGCCAGTACCCTTTTAGCAAATCCAACTTAGTTACAAAAGACGCGCCCCCCACCCTGTCGACACAGTCCTCCATCCTGGGCAACGGGAAACTATCTGGCCTAGTCACATTATTTACCCGACGAAAATCAGTGCAAAATCTATCTGTCTTATCAGATTTATCCACCAATAAGCACGGCGAGCTCCACGGGCTAAAGTTGGGCTCAGCGATACCATTAGCGAGCATATATTCCACCTCTTTTTGTAACCGTGCGCGTTTGTGTGGATTCACGCGAAATGCGTGCTGTTTAATGGGCAATGCCTCCCCCACATCAATGTCATGGTACAAGACACTCGTGCGCGAAGGGATATAAGAGAAATGTTCGCCATGAGTCCTAATCAGGCCCATGATATCAGCTCGCTGTAGCTCTGATAAATGGCCCAGACGACAGCCAAGAGTGACCAAAGACTCTGTGTTTGTAAGACAGCCCTCCACAACCGATTTAGACGGGATAATCACGTCATCCTCCAGCCCACCACCGCCGTCTGAAAGAGAAAGACTGTCATTACTCATATCGACACTAGATGGGGCCAACACACAAGCCGACACCGGCACAGCGGCCACCACAGTACTGGCCACAGGACCCCTTGTATGAAACGGCTTAATCATATTAATATGACACAGGCATGTCCTCCGCCCACGATCCGGTGTCTCAATAAGGTCGTTCAGCTCCCCTACCTTTTCCCTAACCCGATACGGTCCACTAAACCGAGCCTGTAGACTGGACCCTGTTACCGGAAGTAACACCAAGACCCTCTCCCCTGGCACAAACGTCCTATCCCGAGCCTTCCTATCATACCACCCCTTCATCCGTTTTTGTGTGTCGATCAGATTTGTTCTCGCCAGATCACATGCCCTCTTCAACTTTTGCCTAAAACCACAGACATAGTCCAACAGGTTTTTTGGCTCGCTCTCTCCCAACCACTTCTCCCTCAACAACCTGAATGTGCAAACACCAACTCCGCAGGGCTGAAACCCAAAGATTCCTGTACCACTTCCCTTGCGGCAAACAACATCAAATGAACCCCCTCATCCCAATCATCCTCTGTATCACGACAGAACGCCCGAAGCATAGTCTTTAACGTGGAGTGGAATCTTTCTAACGCCCCCTGTGACTCCGGGTGGTATGGACTAGAGAAGCTATGTGATATATCCAGCTGTTTCAAAACCTGCGAGAAGATACGAGATAAGAAATTCGTCCCTTGATCGGATTGGACCACGCGAGGTAAACTGAACACAGAGAAGAACCTCACCAAGGCCTGTGACACTGTCTTGGCCGTTATCCGTTTCAAAGAATCCTTTTCCAGTCAGTGCTGTCAAGGCAGATTGGTTTTTTATCGCTTCGTTTCCATTTGAGAGCATTTTGAAAAGCACCCGTTTTGAGGTAAAAAACAGTTCATTCTAGACCATTCTATGATAATCGTCTTTTACTGGAATATTCCAGAACGTTGATATTTGTCGGCCTATTTATTAATCGTTTTCACATAAACGCTAGATGATCAATATTATACGTGCACGCAAGCACATTCGAGCCGCGCATGGATAATCGCCGTGTTCATTTCCTCTTGGACTTTTACAGTGAAACCGAAAGAGCCCATTTCACAAAACAGCTTATATCTTCATCAAAATTTGTCTGATTATCCTAACACTGATAACATAGATTCCTTACCGGACATCAGATGGTATCCAACTGGTATATTCCAATTCCTGATCACCATTTGAAAAAATCGATAAGTGTATGGATCCAACGTGTGTACAGTGCAGTACATGATTCCGCAGGTCTCAGAGGCTCCAGAATGAACTGTGATAACCCTGGCTGCATCAGTGGACTGGAAAATGTGGAGTACAGGATATTTTTTCCCCATCTATTTTCATTGAGTCCATTCCAAATTCCCTTATGTCATCTGGGAGACGATAGGGGGCGCTTTTTTCCACATCTGATCGCCGGCGGCGCTCAGGAATACTAGGGTAGGCTCGCGTGATGCAATGTGATTTCAGCTAAAAAAAAATTAAATAAAAAATTCAGAGAAATCTCGTGAGTGGCTTTCAACATAATTATCGGAAACCCGAGATATCTTGTGAGTGGCAGTGAAAGTGTTAACAATTGTGTGTATTGAGCCGTACTGTATTGTACCCATTCTGCAATCTGTTAATAAAACTTTCATTCAATCAATCAAACCGCACAGTGATTGATTGAATGACAATTTTATGAACAGATTGCAGAATGGGTACAATACAGTACGGCTCAATACACACAATTGTTCACCCATTCTCTGCCGGAGCTTATATCCATCCTTGTAGCCTCTCTTTGCAGGGCTATAACTTTTTAAATTGTATTGCTAAATTGACATTACTATGGCCCATTCAACATCAATTATCTATCGTTCAGGATGTAGGAACGTTTTACTTTTTCATTCACACATTCATACTAAAATACCGTCCAGAGTATAAATATGTTTTAATCGTTTTCTGCTGTATTTCATAGAACGTGAGATATAGCCATAAATGCATATATTAGATGATCAAATGCAGTTTGATACCGATCATTGTTATATTAAAAATTTCAACTGTACATGATCCTAAACGTCATGACTGGTCATCTGCTGGTGACCGGAGGGGGGGGGGGTCGTTTATAATTCAATGACCGACGTTAAATGATTCATGTAGTATGGGTGATATATAGATCAGAGCAGTTTGTATGGATAATAATAATCAAAAACGCTGAAACTCACGGCAGCTTCCTCTTACCGTTGGGAGATCACACTGGCGCAAACAGATCCCAGTTATGTGATGTTGATCTAGGTGATCCAGTTCCGGTTTGTATAATACTAATATACGTCCAATCATGTTGTTTATTGACTTATGGCAATGGATTGATATCCACGGTGTCTGGATAGAGTCCCCTGAGCGATAGCGAGTGGCCGGACGGAATAGGGGACGGACTAAGCACTTCCGGTTTTGGCAACTCGCCGATCGGCCACCAGGTGGCGGTATTGAAGCGTTGCAGTCCTACAACACCAGCCAAGACTCCGTGGGTGAAATGTGAATACCATGACGAAAATATTAAATATTGATCTCAAAGACGCCTTTAGTCGTCATTGCCAGATTACGCATGGCTGAGAATGACGTGTAAACACGTCATCGGCGGAGAATGGGTTAAGGGGATGTAGACCAGAAAAATACTTTCTTTTTGTTTTCATCTTGTTTACATCAGGGTCCCCCATTTATAATTCATAATGAATTGTAAGTAAGGGTGCAACTTGCTCCGTGCAATCCATTCTTTGTGGATCTAGCCCTAATTAAATGGAATATTGCTCCACTTCTACAAGGTCTATTTGCATATTCTTGGTATCTAGGGACATCTATGGACCTCAGTGAATACGGTGTCTATTACTAGGCTTGCTTAAATTGTGATGAAACAAAGGAGAATATGAATTATGATTTTTCTTTGCATCTATGACAGTGAATAACACCATGCTAATAATGACCAAACATTAAAACCTCCCACTGATCTCGTTCAGTACCTTCTTAGCATGGTGTTATTCACCATGTTATTCAGTACAAAAAATCGAAGGAAATGAATAAAGGGAAGATGATTAAACAGAAGGTTCTGTAGATACAGTTCTGAATTCTCCCATCCGGACCAATGCAATTTGAAATATTATTATAGAATATAGAATAGCATGCTTATAAATTACCTTATTATAGCCAATTCGCACATTTATATATATACATATATTATCTTTCAAATGCCCGAGTTCAATTTGGATTTAGTATCACCAGGCGTGCATAAGAACTAGGGGTGTAACGGAACACAGAAGCCACGGTTCGGTACGTACCACGGTTCGGTATGAGTTCGGTACAACAGAAAAAAAATCTTTATAATAATTTTTATTTTTTTTAAATGTATATATTATATTTATGATAATTATGATAATTATTATTATTAAATAGAATAACTTTCTTTTTTTTAAACTTAAATTTTTATTAACATTTATAGACAAACAACACTTACACAAAAATGGATCCCATAACACAATATGAAAGAATGCAGTGAACATAAATGGTTACATGAATAGCATTGTTGGTTATATGTTTCCACTACAGTTGTTTTTCCAGGCACTTAATACAAAGACTGATTGTTTACCGCCCTTGAACAGGTATAGACAAATTTAATATCTACTCCAAAGGATTAGATACTGACTAAGGCAAATATGTATGGTATGGGTCCAGTGACCCTCCTTGAATTGAATTTCTTTTATACTAAATTTCTCTTTGCCTTTTGATTCACCCATTTACAAACCACATCTTCCTTGATTATTAATACAACATTGTTAAACAGACATAAATAATAAAGTACAACAAATATAATACAATTGTAATACCCAAAAAAAAGAAAAAGAAAATCAGAAAATACAAACTAAGTCAAAAGTGTGTGACATGGGTTCAGAGACCCTCCTTGAACCTCTTTCCTCCTTTACCCTTTGCCCTCTTGTGATGCATTTGGTTCTTCCTCTGTGATGTCGTTTTCGTTCCCCTTGTAATCCTCCCACTTTCCCCATCTTTCTCCAAATTTCTCTTCCTGTAACCTCAGCATGTGTGTTATCCTCTCCATATCCTGTATCTCCTCCACTATTCCTACCCATTGTGCTATTGTCGGTGGGTCTTCTTTGTACCACAGTCTTGTTATTGCTTTTATGGCCGCTATCAACATTATCTTTATTAAATATTTGTCCCCCCCTTGTATTCCCTCGTGTGTCAGGTCTCCTAAGTAAAGCACCAGTCCTGTTTGTGGTAACCTGTATCCTAATATTCTGATCATTGCCTCCCCTATCTCCTCCCAATACCCCTTCAGCTTCTGACATCCCCAGAATATGTGCGTGTGATTTGCCCCCTCCTTCCCACACATCCTCCAGCATGCTCTTTGTGTTGGTGCATATTTTCCCTTCAGCTCTGGGGTTATAAAGAATCTGATTATGTTTTTCCATCCAAACTCTTTCCATATCCTCGATCCTGTTGTTGAATGTTGCACCTCGCATATGTTCCCCCATTCCTTCCCTGTTATTCCTATCTCTAGTTCTCTCTCCCATTTCTCCCTTATATAATCGGTTGTGTGTCCCTTGCTGGTCATTATAGCCCGGTACAGTGCTGATATTACCCTTCCTTTCCCTCCTTCGTATGCCCTTACTATCATCCTAATTATTCCATTCTGTTCTTCTTCCTTGTCCCCTCTTATTTCTTTATTATAGTAATCTCTAATCTGTAGATATCTGAAGTGGTCCTTGTTTTCTAGTCCAAATTTCTCCTTTAATTTTTGTAGTGTTTGCATTTCCCCCTTCTCTATCATTTTGCATATCGCTGCTGCCCCCCCCCCCCCCCCCCCCCTCTCCCACCTTCTGAATCCATGGTCCAGCCTCCCTGGTTTGAATCTCTTGTCATGTGCTATCCATCTCAGAACCCCTGACTGCTTCTCTAATTTGTGTGTTTTTACTACTCTGTTCCATATGGTCAAGGTGCATTTGGTGATAGGATCTAACAGTCCCTCTTTTTCTTTCAACAGTTCCCTATCTCCCACCAGAGCTTGTACCTTGTATCCCTCCCCTTCTCTTTCAATGTCTTTCCATCTTGCCTCATATTTGTCGTTACACCAGCACGTCACTGCTCTCAGTTGCGCTGCATAATAATAATCTTGTAGGCTGGGTACTGCCATCCCTCCCTCTTCCTTTGGTTATAGAATAACTTTCTATAGGCTTGCCGTGGTAGTCAGTGATACTGGTGCCATTCTGTGTTCAGGCATCCACTTGCCTACTGCCCCTTTAAACTTATCCTTGCTAAGTTTCAGTTTCACTTCCAGAGAGAATTTTACTTCACGACCAGACTGAATACTAGAGAACAGATGACATATTACAACAATGGCAGAGGATTCTTTGGATTTAAACACAGTGGAGCTCAGATGATCTGTGAAAAGTATGTTTCTTCTTTTTATTTGATTGTGCCTGTGAGTCCGGCAGGGGAGAATGTTGATGTGTTTGTTGGCACACGCACGTGTGTGTGTCGGCGACGCGTGTGTGTTTCTTTCCATTGGTTTCATTTGGTTAACGTTATTGGGCGAACAAGAAAACGGAAGAAAACTGTAATGACCCTGCAGCTGTTCCAATTTAAATGTGCCTTTCTCCTCCGTGCACTTTCGCCGCTCTGAAGTCTGACTCGGTGTGCCCGGCCACGCGCGCTGTTCTCGCACGGACCTCGCAAGTGCCTGCATGTGGGTGTGTTTGCGCTGTGGGGCGTATTCGTCGCATGGGTGGGCGTATTCGGCCGTACCGTAAATTTGCGGGACGAATACACGTACCGTTACACCCCTAATAAGAACAGATAATGAAATCAACTGTAAATTCATTCAATCTTTATTTATACTCGATAATACACTGAGTAATTAAACTCATTTACAGTGCCGTCGAGATGTTACATACACAAGTGTCACAGTGTGTTCATAAATATAAAGACATCAGACAATCAGAATAATTGAGAGCACATTTTAAAATACATTAAAAGAAAAAAATAATAATAAAAAATCTTTTAAAAAGAATAAAATAGCTCAAAATTAAAACAGTTGTAATAATTTAAAAACAATTACATATTGTGGTGACCTGATTGGTCATTAGGGTTCTAAACCGACCCATAGACACTAGAGCAGGGGTCTCAAACTCAATTTACCTGGGGGCCGCTGGAGGTAGAGTCTGGGTGAGGCTGGGCCGCATCAAATATTCCACAAAAAAAGGGTTTCAAGTATTCAAAAAAAAAGTACAACTGATCCAATCTTCTCAATCTTTAGCAATAACATTTCAGCCCGGTACAGTGCTGATATTACCCTTCCTTTCCCTCCTTCGTATGCCCTTACTATCATCCTAATTATTCCATTCTGTTCTTCTTCCTTGTCCCCTCTTATTTCTTTATTATAGTAATCTCTAATCTGTAGATATCTGAAGTGGTCCTTGTTTTCTAGTCCAAATTTCTCCTTTAATTTTTGTAGTGTTTGCATTTCCCCCTTCTCTATCATTTTGCATATCGCTGTTGCCCCCCCCCCCCCCTCTCCCACCTTCTGAATCCATGGTCCAGCCTCCCTGGTTTGAATTTCTTGTCATGTGCTATCCATCTCAGGAAAAAAAAAGGGTTTCAAGTATTCAAAAAAAAAGTACAACTGATCCAATCTTCTCAATCTTTAGCAATAACATTTCAGAACATGAACAGTTCTTCAGAACATGAACGGTTCTTCAGGCTTCTCAGTGGTGTCAGTGGACTCATCCACAGCTATGGAAATGCACTGTGCATTTTTGTATTCTATCACAAAGCTGTTTAATCAAATCACCAGCCAGTATTTCAGTTATTATGGTTGCTGTGCGATCTGAGGGGGATTTGCTTTTGTTTGCCTTCAAACATGGTCTCCATCACTTCAGTCATACATTATTTTCAAATAGCTACCGTTTCTTGGCATATAGTCACATAATTGGTTTGGTGCCTGGGACTCAGGATTAACGCATATTTTTCCGTCCATTCACCTTTGAATTGCAGTCGACTTTTCTTTTACTGACCATCTTTGAAAATGCCATATCTTTCTGCTGGCTGCCTGCTGGCGAAAATAGGCTAATAGCTACATTTATGTCACAGAGATAAAACTGGGAGCGAGTTTACTGTAGATGCGCTGTCAACTCTGCTCCGACTTGAACTGAAAGAGAGATACGACATGCAGTCCGTGAAGACCCGCCGTACTCCCCTACTCTGCCTCTGATTCGCAGACTGTGGGTGAGGGGAAAAAACGCTGAGGGGACGCGTATGTGATTGGACCAGACCCGTACACATGCAGAGCACTGCTCGCAGAGGATAGAGATAGCGAGGAAGCATTTGCTTCCACTTTACTTGATATCACTCCGGAATCACGTTTCAACCAAGTCACTAACATAACGTTGCTGTCATGAGCCTGCGCTATGGTAGCCTACAAGTGATAAAATAAATAAAACTTCCAACTCTCGCGCAACGACTTGGCAAACAGTTGCGCGCGGGCAGCATTAACACTAAACGTTGATGTCAAGTAGGGGGCCGCAAAATATCATCCCGCGGGCCGCAATTTGCCCGCGGGCCGCGAGTTTGAGACCCCTGCACTAGAGTGTCTAGTTTCAGTGTTTCCTGCAGGGTATTCCATGATGTAGGGGCAAAAAAGCCAAAAGCAGATCTACCAAGTTCAGTACAAACTCTAGGCACTCTAAGTGTAAGCCAAAAACTGGATCGTGTACAACAGGGTCCAGTGGTCCATTCCAATAAAGAACTAATATAATTTGGACAATCTCTAATTATGGCTTTATAGATAAAAAGATTGCAATGCAACTTACGTCTCTCTGCCAGAGAGGCCCACCCGACCTTATTATATAGGATACAATGGTGAGTCTAAGGGCTTAAAGGATAACTTGTGGAAGTGAATCAATGAGACGAGCAGACGGAGTATCGAGTCTCTGAACTTTACTTCCAAACAAATCCAACAGAACCAAGGTACAGCCACACCCTTAAGTCAACTCCCTCCTGTCACTCAATCAGTGTCCATTCTGAAGTGAGACACCTCCCTCTAGTGTCCACCACACAGGCCCCCCCCGAACATTCAGAATTGACATTCAGTGCAACACCAAACAAACGGAACTGAACACAACAAACCCCCAAAAACAGTGCACCCAGTGTCTTCAGTCTCTTTTAGGAGGTCTGACCACGCGGCCATAACGACTGTATTTAACAGTCACAGGGAACGTGGAAGGGGAAAGGGTAAGGGTAGGGGCAGGGGGCCGTCCCCGCCGCCGCCGAGGCCTCGCCGGTGGAAAGGTAGGGGTAACAACGGCCGGAGGGCATGGGACAGGGGAAGACTTGGGTGGCCGGCCCCGGCGCCGGGGCTGAGCCAGCTCCACCGGCCCATTTGGGACCACATGAGCAGGCTTAAGACGATCGACTGAGATCTGCTCCTTATTCCCCCCCATGTCCACCACAAAGTACTTGGGGCCCGGCTCGAGGACGCGGAAGGGCCCGTCATAGGGAGCCTGCAGTGGAGAACGGTGGGCATCATGACGGATGAACACATACCTCGCAGTCATCAGGTCCTTAGGAATGTAGGACTGGGGAAGGCAGTGATGTGTGGGAACTGGGGCAAACACCCTCGCTGCGTCCTGGAAGGCAGATCGGTGAGCTGTAGTGGACCAAGGGGCAGAGGAACCAGGAAGGAACTCCCCTGGGACCCTCAGCGGTTGACCAAAAACCAATTCGGCTGAAGAGGCCTGCAGGTCTTCTTTAGGGGCAGTACGCAGGCCCAACATGACCCACGGAAGACGGTCGACCCAGTTGCCATCTGTGAGCGTGGCCCGGAGAGCGGCCTTCATGGATCTGTGAAAACGCTCACACATGCCGTTGGCCTTTGGGTTGTATGCTGTGGTACGATGGAGTTTCACCCCAAGTCTCTCAGCCACGGTGCTCCACAGCTCAGAAGTGAACTGGGATCCCCTGTCCGAAGTCAAGTCCAATGGCGTGCCAAACCGAGTGACCCAGCCGAAGATAAACGCCCGAGCCACCTCCGCAGCCGTTGTTGATGACAGGGGAACAACCTCCGGCCACCTGGTGGTCCTGTCCACCATAGTGAGGAGGTGTGTGAAACCCTGAGACGGGGGAAGTGGGCCCACCAGGTCCACGTGGACATGGTCAAACCGCCTCTCTGGAATGAGAAACGGCTCCAGGGGGGCCTTAGTGTGACGATGTACCTTGGCACGCTGGCACGCCACACAGGAGGCCGCCCATACTTTGACGTCCTTCCTAAGGCCCGGCCAGACGAACTTGGCCGCTACCAGCTTGACCGACGCCTTTACCCCAGGGTGTGAAAGGGCATGAATGGTGTCAAATACCCGGTGGCGCCAGTCAGTTGGAACCATGGGGCGGGGCTGGCCAGTGGAGACGTCACAGAGGAGCGTGGCGCCGCAGTCGTGAAACACCACATCCTCAAGTCGAAGTCCTGTCACAGCCGTCCTGAACGCCTGAAGGTCTGAATCGGTGAGCTGGTCAGCAGCCATGGCAACATAGTCGATGCCCAGGTGCACAGGACTGACGCGCGCCCGGGAGAGGCAGTCCGCCACCTGGTTGTCTTTACCGGCTACATGCTGGATGTCGGTAGTGAACTCCGATATGGCGGAAAGTTGGCGCTGCTGCCGCCCCGACCATGGCTCCGTGGTCTTGGCCATGGCGAACGTTAGGGGCTTGTGGTCGACAAAAACTGTGAACTTGCGGCTCTCCAGCAAGAACCTGAAGTGACGTATGGCGAGGAAGAGGGCCAGGAGCTCCCTGTCGAATGTACTATACTTCCTCTCGTTGTCGCGCAGCTTCCTACTGAAGAAGGCCAGAGGCTGCCAGGCGCCAGCCACCCACTGCTCGCACACCGCACCTACTGCATAATCTGAGGCATCGGTGGTGAGGGCTATAGGAGCAGCAGGAGATGGGTGTGCCAGCATGGCAGCGTTGGCAAGGGCAGCCTTAGAGCCCTCAAATGCCTGGACCCGCTCCGGGGACCAGCCCACGTCATCGTTGGCTCTCTTCCCCTTCAACGCCTCGTACAGAGGTCTCATCAGGTGAGCCGCATGGGCTATAAACCTATTGTAAAAATTAACCATCCCCAGGAACTCCTGGAGAGGTTTGATGGTGAGGGGGCGGGGGAAAGCAGCAATTGCCTCCACCTTGGCGGGTAGAGGAACAGCCCCCTGGGAAGAGACATGGTGGCCCAGGAAATCCATGGCCGGCAGGCCAAACTGACATTTGGCCGGGTTCACGATCAGCCCATGCTCGTTGAGCCGCTCGAACAGTTGACGGAGATGTCCCCGATGCTCCTCCACCGATGCACTGGCTACCAGGATGTCGTCCAGATAAATAAACAAAAATGACAGGCCTCGCAGCACAGAGTCCATCAGCCGCTGTGGAAGTGAATCAATGAGACGAGCAGACGGAGTATCGAGTCTCTGAACTTTACTTCCAAACAAATCCAACAGAACCAAGGTACAGCCACACCCTTAAGTCAACTCCCTCCTGTCACTCAATCAGTGTCCATTCTGAAGTGAGACACCTCCCTCTAGTGTCCACCACAAACTCCAACATTTTGGGAAATTAGCTTATTTAACATCTTCCCTGGAGTTAGACAAGAAGATACATACCTTTTTTGTCTCTGTGCATGCATTTAGCTTTGGGAACAGACGCTCCATTAGCATAGCTTAGCTTCATCACTGGAAGTGAGGCAGGACAGTACCCTGACGTTCCCTACAGGTTTGTTGATATTCTCATTCCTTCAAAGGATCTGAACCGATTGAAGTTTATGGATACCATGACTTAAAATCCTCTTACCTTGACGATTAAAAGCCTCCCCAATTTAGAAAACAGTAATCCAATGGCTGGTATTGATAATATACTACTAACTACTGGACGCTCGGAGCTAACCGGAGCTAACGCAGAACAGGATGTGTAAAGCAAATATAATGACTTCCTTTCTGGGGTTTTCAAAATAAAAGTGCAACGTTTATAGCAGCGGAAAACATTTATTTTGTACATTATCTAACGTTAACACGAACCTAAACGAACGTTACAACTAACCTAAAGTTAGTTTAGGTTTGTGTTAACGTTAGATAATGTACAAAATAAACGTTTTCCGCTGCTATAGACGTCGCTCTTTTATTTTGAAACCCCCCAGAAAGGAAGTCATTGCTCTCGTTATCTGCTTGAGTGTCCGGTTAGCTCCGTTAGCGTGCAGTAGTTAGTAGTATATCAATACCAGCCATTGGATTACTGTTTTCTAAATTGGGGAGGCTTTAAATCGTCAAGGTAAGAGGATTTTAAGTCATGGTATCCATAAACTTTAATCGGTTCAGATCCTTTGAAGGAATGAGAATATCAACAAACCTGTAGGGAACGTCAGGGTACTGTCCTGCCTCACTTCCAGTGATGAAGCTAAGCTATGCTAACGGAGTGTCTGTTCCCAAAGCTAAATGCATGCACAGAGACAAAAAAGGTATGTATCTTCTTGTCTAACTCCAGGGAAGATGTTAAATAAGCTAATTTCCCAAAATGTTGGAGTTATCCTTTAAGAGTGGAAGCCGCTGCATGTCTATAAATCACATCTCCGTAATCCAAAACAGATAGGAACACTGCTTCAACAACTCTCTTTCTACTAATCATAGGGAAGTTGACTCTATTTCTATACAAAAAGCCAATCTTTTTCCGTAATTTACTGGCGAGAACGCCCACATGATATTTAAATGTAAGTCCTTCATCAATCCAAATACCAAGGTATTTGTATTCTGAAACTCTAGTTTTTTTTGATCAGGCTGCAACCGTTTTGAAACAAATTTCAGATCTAATTGTTGCTGCATGCTAACAATAGGGAAGAGAAACTAACTGCATTTCAATATTTGTCATGCACGTTACCTTTTGTGGTAGAATTATCCCGAATAATAGCAGTTATTAAAATAATTCATACAGTACTATGAACCTTGAACCCGATATAATCTTCCAGGAAGTGTAGTTTTGAAAAATTCCAAAGCAGAATCAGACCTCTGGAAGTCCGCTACAAAATGGCCGCAAAAAAACTACAATTCCCATTCCCCCGGTTTTACAAAATGGTCGCCTCTCACGGAATATACAGACATTTCGAAGAGGAAAATCTATCTATATAACACTTGAACCTATTCCTAAACTAAGGTATTGATGATAATATACATTCTAAATGCTGTTGTGACATGATGATGATGTTTATACTTGAATACGTTTGAAATAAAAATCTCTAGTTTTATAGAACAATCTGGAAATATTGATTTATGGCCAGATGTCATTTGCGGTCCGTCGACGGGCGGAAGAGGTTAAAGGTTTGTGTTGATTTATATATATATATTGTCTCATCAGTATTTTTCTGGTGTCTTAAAGCTTTGTGTTCATTTCTATATACTTTATTTCTTCCTCTGAGAGCAAAGAGACTTTTTTTGTGTCTCATGGTACCAGAGTACGACACCAGCCCACTGCAGTATGAGGCACAATCACACTGATGAAACATAATTGGATTTTAACACCAAAGCACAATATCACATATCTAGCCCTAGCTCTGTTTTTGACTTGGTCACCAAAAACACATTATGAGACGCGAGCTGGAATCAATTCTGTCTTTTTTCAATAACATAGCCCTCTCTCTGTTACTCTCCATTCTCCTTCTCTATTTCTTTTCTCACCCTCCTTTGATCTCTCTTCTTTATCTATCCATCCTGTCATTCACATCATTGCCCCTCCGCCCTTTCTCATTTTCTTCATTACTCCCCCCCCCCTCTCTCTCTCTCTCTCTCTCTCTCTCTCTCTCTCTCTCTCTCTCTCTCACTCTCTCTCTCTCTCTCTCTCTCTCTCTCCCTTATTCTGTTAATTGCTCCTCACCTCCTCTTTATTTCTAAACCTCCTCCTCCCTTCCTTTCTCTCTCCTCCCTACCTTCCCCATCATATCCCCCCTCTCTCTCTCTCTATTGGGAGGAAGGATGGAGGAGAGGAAGGAGAGTTGGTAGCACATAGCATGTCTTCATTAAAGTGTCACTCCACATTATTTTACCCCTATCTCAATTAGCAGCAGCTTTAATATAGGGCTGATCTCTCTCGCTCTCTCTCTCTCTCTCTCTCTCTCTCTCTCTCTCTCTCTCTCTCTCTCTCTCTCTCTCTCTCTCTCTCTCTCTCGCTCTCTATGAATCTCTGGATCTCCTCTTTCTAACTCTTGCATTGACGTTCTCTCTGTACACCTCTGAACAGTTCCCTCGACTCTCTTTCACCATTTCCCAATGTATCTGTTTCTCTCTCTCTATCTCTCTCTCTCTCTCTCTCTTTCTCTCTCTCTCTCTCTCTCTCTCTCTCTCTCTCTCTCTCTCTCTCTCTCTCTCCTAGAATGACACACAGAGCACTCGAGAACGTCCTGGGTGGTTAAAGCCTCAACCAGCGCCAACCTCTGCTGCTTTTTTTTCATGCTCGGGACAAGCTTAACACCATAGTGGTCTGCTATCCCCGACAATTCTTCCTTAGTGCATAAATCCAACAATCTGACCGTTGGCCTGGCCACAAAGTCAAACAACTTCACAGGCATTTTTGCCCTAGTACCGTCACACAACTCAGAAAAACAGGGGGAGGAAGAAAACAAAAGAGAGAAAACCACTCCTACCAGCGAGTATGACCAAAACAATTAACGTATAGTAACGTATCTCTGATCGATCGTTCTGAACTTGTATAGTAGAATTTCCCTTCTCTCTGCGTTGTTGACTCTGTCCATTCATTCAATTGGTTCGTTTGCAGGAATTAGGCACGGACGAGAGCGCTTGGTTCCAACCAGACGATCTGTTTTTATTCATCAATAAAAAGCCTCAGATCTTATTCTAAAAGTGGTTTCCAGCTGCTCCCCTATTGACAAGATACGAGCTGGATTCCCTAAAAGTTCACAAAGTTATTGTTCCAGCCTCTGCTAGGCTTCTGCGAGATCAGAAAAGTCTTCACCGGTTTGTTGATTCGGGTCGGCCTGGCAACACGCGGCCGGCGCTTTGTTGTGCTGGTTGTCCCTGGCAACACTGCTCTCATCGATCGTCTGGGGTAGCGCGGGGTGCGCTTGTTTTCCTTCTGCTCCTCTCCTCTCTCCGCCAGTTCCTGTATTTAAATACAACAGCCCGCCCCCTTGCCGCATCGCCCTAGTGACGATCACTAGGGGCGTTACTTCTTTCTAATTGGCTAAGCTTGATGTCGGCCATTTTGAATCTTAAAGGGGGCTGGTAATTTCTATGTATGGACTATTTTACCATTTCTTCTCCTTATTTGGAAGATTCCAGTTTTAACGGGCCGTCTCTCCTGAACAGAAATAACCCATAAGTTGCTTCCTAATTTAACAGATAAAAGTACTTTGTCATGCTTTTATTGTCCTTAAACTTAGAGATTATTCTTTATTTTGACTAGACAGTTTCTAACAGTCTTTTCTTGAGTTCTTGGGCCATCTAAATATATCTTTAACCCTAATTATTGATCTTTAGCCATGCTTATTGTATTCTGTCTATTCTAAAGTATTCTTTGACTTAGTTTTTAACCTTTTCAAACACTCAAGCTTTGTAACCAACTTCTAATTTTAGTCTATAATATAGTTTGTAGCTTAACCTAACTTCTAAAAGATCAATCCGTATCTTGTTTAGTCTCAAACTGATCCATACAATAATCTAAACCGGTCTAGTCTAATTTTAATACATAATACTTTATAATTTAGTTTACTGTTGTCCAAATTTAGGCAATTAATTACAAAGGAGTTCCTGTGACCAGAAGGCGACCAGGTGCCCTCTCCTTGGAAGTTGGACCCATAAAGATTGCTATTTCTAACAGTGGGTCCTTGAGTGACCTTTGTGTTAGGTTCTGGCTTGTATAAACAGGATGAACTGCTGATCTGCTAACTTTCTTGTCTTCAGGCCCCATATATGGCCTAGAGTATTTACAGTTGGCCTAATCAATCACAATGCATCCATTGTGGGGGAAGGTTTTGGTCAACAGCCATCTGTTCAACTGTTAAACTTACTGGCAGCCAGAATCTGGTGGTATCTAAATTACCTTGTGGTTTTCCTGTAGAATCTATGTGAAGGGGGAAGGGGCCATTTACAGTTGCAGCGAGAGAGACATTTTTGAGTCTTAACTGAAGTCTATTGAATATTCACCATTGTATAGTCGGTTTGCACTTTTTAACCTATTGACTTTGGCAAGATTTAAATGCAGATTAACTGTTTCCTATACCTCTTACCACTCGGATTCGTCCCGTAGAATTGTACCTTGAGGAATCAGTAATGTTTCATTTGATAATTTACCACACAATTAATATTTTGTAGTGATTGTACATAATTCACACAGAACTGTTGTTGGGAATATTAGTTCCCCCCGAACGATTTATGGTGTGGCACTTCCTGCCACCGGCATTCATCTATCGAGTCAAGTACGTCGACATGTTGTTTTACTGATGAATATTAAAGGAGTTACGTTCAGCTTCGAGACACCGCCTCCGACTCCTTTCTCTCAGCACTACACTGGTGACCCCGACATTAGTCTCGAAGAAGTTTCCGAGACAGATACGACGAACATGGCAAACAACGCCATTTTTCTCAGACTGCCAGAATTTTGGGAGCAGTCGGCAGCAGCATGGTTTGCCCAAACGGAGGCACAATTCGCCCTACGTGGAATTGTTGATGACGCCGCTAAATATTTCCACGTCGTCTCGAGCCTTAACAACACTATGGCGGCGAGGACGGTAGGATTCATTACAGCTCCACCTGCCCATAATAAATATGAGGCGTTTAATACGCACCTACTCAGAATTTTCGAGTTGTCACAGTCAGAGCGGGCCCGACGCTTGCTAGCTATACGAGGCTTGGGGGACAGCAAGCCGTCGGAGCACATGGAAATTATGCTGAACCTTCTGGGCGCCGAACAGCCACATTTTTTGTTTAGAGAGCTGTTCCTCAGGCACATGCCGCCACAGGTGCAGACAGCACTCGACAATACAACAATTACGGACCCCCGGGCTTTAGCAGAGGAGGCGGACCGCTTCTACCTAGCCACGCGGCACTTAGCCCCAGAGGTGCTACCCCCGGCATGAGCGCACATGCTCAGAGGGGGAGGGGCGAAGATGGAGAGAGGCGCCACTGCCACGGCCGACCGCAATAATGACACAGGCCTGTGTTATTACCATGCACGTTTCGTCAGGACGGGAAACGCCAACACCTGCGCCCAGTAGCGGCCGTGAGCGCAGGTACGTCAAACAGGCTACTGTTCATTAAGGACACACTCTCCGGTAGAACATTTCTCTGCGACACCGGAGCGCAGAGGAGCGTCCTACCTGCGACGGTGGAGGACACCGCCGGCGGGGATGGGGGTCCGCGACTGACGACCGCCAACGGTAACCCTATCCGCACCTACGGCACGAGGACCGTGGAATTGTGTTTTGGGGGCCAGCGGTTCAGGTGGGACTTCGTCACGGCCGACATCTCGTTCCCGCTACTCGGGGCAGATTTCCTTTGTGCACAAGGGCTCCTCGTGGACGTTAGGCACGGCTGCCTAGTAGACGCCCAGACATATGCTTCATTGACATGTATGCGGGATGAAGTGGTATACAGCGGGCTAGCCAGCTCGCTCGCAGAATGTACCAGCGCCTACTACGGGAGTTTCCCAGCTTAACACAGCCTACATTCTCGGCCGCGACCACCAAACACGGGGTCGAGCACCACATCGAGACTGAAGGAGCTCCCGTGTATGCTAGGGCCCGCCGGCTCAACCCTGACAGACTAGCAGTCGCTATGTCAGAGTTCGCCAACATCGAGAGGTTGGGGATTAGCCGACGCTCGGACAGTCCCTGGGCCTCGCCGCTGCACATCGTTCCTAAGGCTGACGGCGGATGGAGACTGTGCAGCGACTACAGACGCCTCAACGACGCTACTACGCCAGACCGCTACCCAGTCCCCCACATCCAGGACTTCTCAGTGCACCTGGCGGGTAAGCTGGTCTTTTCAAAGGTGGACCTGGTACGTGGTTACCACCAGGTGCCGGTACACCCCTCGGACGTCCCGAAGACGGCGGTGGTAACACCCTTCGGACTATTCGAATTCCTGCGGATGCCGTTCGGACTTAAGAACACGGCACAGTCTTTTCAGAGGCTAATGGACTCGACGCTCAGAGACATGCCTTTTTATTTTTGTTTACCTGGACGACATCCTCGTTGCCAGCTTCTCGCCCGAAGAGCACCTGGCACACCTCCGGTGCCTCTTTACAAGGCTTGGCCAACACAGCCTAATCATCAACCCGGCTAAGTGCCAGTTCGGGTTGACCTCCATACAATTCCTCGGACACCTCATCGACAGGAGGGGGGCCGCACCACATCATGCGCCCACATCATGCAGCCATTTTACGAGGCTCTGAAAGACAAGTCCTCCAACCAGCCTGTTGACTGGACGACCGAGAGGACGACCGCCTTCGCGGCCACCAAGACGGCCCTGGGGGATGCCGCCATGATGGCTCACCCGTCGCCTGGGGCCCCGGTCGCCATTACCACCGACGCGTCAGACTACGTGGTGGACGCGGTTCATGAGCAGTACGCTGACGGCGCCTGGCAACCGCTGGCGTTTTTCAGCCGTCAGCTGACCCCAAGGGAGCGCAAGTACAACGCATTTGACAGAGAACTCCTAGGCCTCTGGTTGGCGGTGCGCCATTTCCGGTTCATGCTAGAGGGCCGGGAGTTTACGGCCTACGTCGACCACAAACCCCTCACATTCTCCATGTCCAAGGTGGCTGAGCCATGGTCCGCGCGACAACATCGCCAACTCTCATATATTTCTGAGTACACTACGGATATAGGACATATCGCCGGGAAGGCCAACGTGGTCGCAGACTGCCTATCCAGGGTCGTCATCGGAGCTGTGCAACTGGGCCTCGACTACGTAAGCATGGTAGGCCATGTCGACCATAAGGTCCTTATCACCGTGCTGCAGGACCTTAAATGGGCCATCGTAAGGGGGGCGTAGGGGCCCATGGTGCGCATCGTGGTGAACAAAAACGTACTCCGCCGTGTGCAGGCCGTGCAGCACCCGGGAAACAGGGGTACCATGCTGCAATGTGGGGATTGGGGCGAAGGTCTGAGGAGCTTC
Organism: Notolepis coatsorum; assembly: GCF_963971535.1. Taxonomy (NCBI): domain Eukaryota; kingdom Metazoa; phylum Chordata; class Actinopteri; order Aulopiformes; family Paralepididae; genus Notolepis; species Notolepis coatsorum. The sequence goes on from NC_140166.1 coordinate 117,343,215, forward strand.
CCGCAGGGAGGAGCGTTGGCTGGCCGCAGACCAGGGGGTCGTCGCGTCCGGAATAAAATCCCCTGGGATGCGCAATGTCTGGCCATATAACAGTTCCGCGGATGAGGACTGCAGGTCTTCTTTGGGGGCACTCCTAAGTCTGTGTCAATAGACAGGATCAAGCCGCCCACGTGGACGTTTCCCAACCCTTGGAGTTGGCCCTTCCCCCCCCGCAGAGGCCGTTGCTCCGGGATCCGCCTCCCACGGAGTCACCGGCGACCTCACCGATGCCAGTGCCCCCAGGTGTCGGAGAGGGTACGAGCGCTTGAGACGCTCCCCGCCACCGGCTTTCCACGCTCGCCAAGGCCGTTTCGTGCCCCCGGGTGTTGTGGAGGGCGCGAGCACTTACGCCGCTCCTCCCTCCCCGCCCTTGGTTTTCCGCACGCGCCGAGGCCGGACAATTGTTCCCCCCCGCCGGGGGGATTTTGACTATGGGTGAATTTTGGGGGGGCTTGTGTAGTGATTGTACATAATTCACACAGAACTGTTGTTGCGAATATTAGTTCCCCCCGAACGATTTATGGTGTGGCACTTCCTGCCACCGGCATTCATTCTATCTATCGAGTCAAGTACGTCGACATGTTGTTTTACTGATGAATATTAAAGGAGTTACATTCAGCTTCGAGACACCGCCTCCGACTCCTTTCTCTCAGCACTACAATATACACAAAAAATAACAAAACGGCTTCACCCTAAATGTCTGTACAGTCTGTTCCTATTGACTCTGGCCACCGCTCCACTACTGCAGTCTTTAGGATTGTCCCAACCCCAATCGCTAAACACTACAACTATACACTAAATAGCAAAGAGCACTGGTATGACCTTCTTAAGCATCCACATCCGCATAGAAATATTCGCAAGCAATTAACAAATGTTGTGTGTTTAACTAAAAATCTAAAGCCCATCCCTTAAACGTCACTATAAAAAAAACCTATATACTGTAACTAACACTGACATACACCGGCCTAGGAGGAGCCTGACAGGGTTTTCCTAACACCCCGACCAGCATAGACGGTATGCCTGCCAGGCGATGGAAGGAACCATAGAAAATGGCCCCTAGCTGGATGAAAATGCTCCCTATTGGAGATTTATTTAACAAGAGGGTAAAAAACATGGGCCACACACACGACCCTGTAAACCATATTTCAAAGTGTGGATTATGCTCAGCGGTAACCACCAAATTTCTGCTCAAATCAGTTTGGCACGAGTCCCCATATTACGTTACCATTGACTGAAGTAAGGCTTGTTGTCTGGTCAATGTAACATAATAAGGAGACGGTAGCCAAAGGAACCAACAAAATATATTTAATTAATAGTTACCATGGTTTGTGAATAGAAACAAATATAAAATAATAACAAACAAAACACAAAACTGCAGACAGGATCAGCATCCGACACAGGGGAAGACAAAACGATAGGTTATGTAGATAACCTAGTTATATTAGTATTGGCTAAGCGTCCCGCTCTGAGCCTTACGAGATAGTCATATCTCCTGTGATACCTAATGTATCTCCCACGAACAAAAACACATGCACCCCACCTGTATGGGGCCCCGCCCCTTATGGTGGCCACCGCCCATATAACCATGACCCTGGTCATGAAACACCCTTCCTCGCCAAAACCCGTCCCAGGAAAAGATCCCTCAAGAGGGAACTCAGGGCGCGCAGAGCGGGACGCTTAGCCAATACTAATATAACTAGGTTATCTACATAACCTATCGTTATATTTCGTATTGCATCGCGTCCCGCTCTGAGCCTTACGAGATAATGGGGAAGAGCGGGCGCGAGACCCGACAGATGTACCCCCTGAGGACCCGTAAGCCCACATCAAGGGGTGCGGGGAGCCCTGTCACCCCATCCTTCCTAACGAAGGGGGGGCGCAGTCAACTCCACCTGAATGCGAACAAGAGGGAGCCAGAACCCCTTGAACACACCGTACAGGCGGAACCACGTGTGACTCAACACACTGTGGCCCATACCCATACACTCCTGCTACCCGACCAAAGGACGGGAAGCAGGAAAGGCCACAGACCCCAGAACCGCCTGGGAGACAGAACCCCCGGTCATGTCCATGAGGAAAAACCTTACAAAGGAGCCCGGGGAGGACCATGAAGCTGCAGCACAGATGGCCTCCACCGAGGCCCCACCCAGGAGAGCGGCAGAGGCAGCCACCCCACGAGTGGAGTGCGCCCTGACGCCCCCAGGGGGATCCTGCCCAGCCAGCGTGTAGCAGAGGGTAACACCCTCGCACAACCAATGGGACAGGCGCTGCTCCGACAGTGCCTTACCAGCACGAGCCCCACCGTAACAGACAAAAAGCTGGTCGGTAACCCTGAAATCCTGAGTACGGCTGAGGTAAATCCCCAAGCACGGACTGGACATGACAGGTGAAGGCCCGCATCTAACTCACCAGTGTGAGGAGGAGGACGAAACGCCTGAACCACAATATCCCGGGAGCGGAAGGAACTCCGGATATTCTCAGGCACGAAAGCAGGATTAGGTCGCAGAGTGACACCGCAATCGGTCCGAAAAGACAGGCACTCTGGATGTACCGAGAGAGCACAGAGCTCACCTACGCGTTTAGCGGAAGTGACAGCCAGAAGGAACGCGGTCCTGAAGGACAGCTGTCCCAACGGCGCCCGCTCGAGCGGCTCAAACGGGGCCAAGGACAACCGACCGAGGACCAATTGAAGATCCCAAGTCGGAGCCAAGGAGCGTTGCACCGGCTTAACGCATCGAGCGCCAAGCAGGAAATGCTTCACAAGAGGGTGGCTGAACAAGACATCCCCTCAAACCCCTCATGATAGGAGGATATAGCCGCTGCATATACCCTCACCGTCGAAGCCGACAGTCTATCAAGGAGAGACTGGAGGTAACTAAGGACAGCAACCAGGGGGCAGGAGACTGAGTCCTGGCCCCCCGCCTTACACCACACTTGGAACATACGTCATCTGCCCGCGTAAGCGCGACAGTGGAGGGAGCATGCGCATTCCAGATGGTAACACCATCAGGATCAAGAACCTGCGCCCCTCAACGTACCCGTCCCAACAACTGACCTAACAGATGTATGGGGAAGAATCCCTGGCGGCACGGCATCGGTCCCAGACCTGCCTGGCCATGTCCAGACGCAATCCTCACCCGTCAGGATGAGGGCCGCCCCGCGACAGTACACCTGCACCCACATTCTCCCTGCCGGGGATGTGGGCAGCCCTTAGGCCGCGCAGATGGAGGACGCCCATAGCCAGCCGCCCGCCGCCTGGTGCAGACAGGGGGAGCGTACTCCTCCCTGTCTGTCGATACACGACACTGACGTCGTATCGTCCGTCCTGATCAACACCATTTGTGGACCAGAAGGACCGCTTTCAACACCAACACATTGAACGTAGCGCAGACCGGGCAGCATGGTTTGCCAGCTGCCCCCTACTGCGTTGGCCCGACGCATCACCAGCGAGGGAGGCGTCGGTGAAAACGCGACGTGAGACAGCGCCGTAACCGTCCTAGGACGGAACCTCCCGAGCGTGTTGACAACACGCTCTGAGATGGATGCCCATAGCCCTCCAACCGTTGACTGGGAAGAGGAATACTCTACATCCAGTCTACAGCAACCCCAGGCTGGTAGAGACCTGCCTGGTACGAGACCTGACGATCCACCTTGACCGCGAAGGACCAGAACGTCATCAGGGCAGAACACTCCGTAACCCCGGATGACGCAGAGGCCCCAGTGCGGCCTCCACGCACTTGGTGAAGATGCGGGGAGCCAGAGAAAACCGAACGGCAGCCTCTGGTACTCATACGCTAACCCTGCAAAGGAAGCGTAGGTAAGCCCTAGGATGGAAGATCGGGGATGCGCATACGCATCCTACAGGTCTATGGAGGAGAACCAGACCCCCACCTGACAGTGTTCAACAGGTAGGAGACGATCCAAAAAATGCTGAACCTTCCCATGGGACAGGTCCAGCCTGGGTCTTACACCCCTCCCTCCCAACTTCTCGGGCAGAGAACACCGGGAGGAGAACGCCACGACGATGGCTTGCTTCGTCCACAGAGATTGGATCTCGTCGACCAGAGCTGTCCCTGCTGGAGACCCCGACAACAGGGTCTGTACCAAACCTGAAAACGGGTGGGGTTGTGTAAACACAAGTCCCCGCCTCACCATTCTCTCCATCTACCTCGACATATGGTACTGCCGTAGTCATATGTGACGACACTCCCAACGCACCCGCCGTCACGTGGCGCAGGTCCGCCAGGAACTGTAGATAGTTGGCCCGGTCCCCCCCGCTGTGCGAAGACAACCCTGGAATCGTGCGAGGAGCGCGTTCCGTGTCGGAACACCTGACCCTGACACCACCCACGAGGCAATCGCACCCAAGGGGGAACCCCGACAGAAAAGGGCCTGTCTGATACGGGGGGCTTCCGATCAAAAAAGCCCCCCCACTGAACACCCCTCCAGAACATGCTGAAGGAGTTGTTCTGCAGCCGGACATGCAAGGTGTAAGGCCCCCATGGGTTCCTACACACCGTAGCCCTGCAGTGATATCACTACCACCCCAAACCATGTGAGCTGCGACCACTTGCCAATATTCCAGGAGTGGGAGCACCAACATGATACCTGGCCTGGCGAAGGCGAGGCCGGGGAAGCCCGCACTGTGTGCCTCAAAAGGTTTCGAGCCCCCCTGCTGACAACACTTAAGTTGACAGACGTAACACCAGGCTCAACCAACACAGTTCAAGGTGTGGGAGCCGCTTGACAGCACAACATTCTCACGGACAGACCCAGGCTCAGCCATCAACTGGGTGTCAGCCCCTGTCTCCATGAGAAGCGAAGAATGGGGCCGCATACGCTTCAATGAAGGTTCGCGGCCCGCAGCCAAAGGAGAACGCTCAGAGCCCCGCTTCTGGGGATACCAGAGAGAGGATTGAACGGGGAGCGGGCTGCTCGCGGCAAAATGACGACGGAGTGGTTTACCAACACCGAAATCACCCAAAATGGCCGATCCCTCGGCCGCCAAGACTGTCGGCCTCGCGATACCCTGTCGATTCTCCAACCAGGGCACCACTGGCGGGGGAAACATGGCCGCCTGTCGAGGGCCCCGTCATCGCCGCTGACGAGGCCGTGCTCTCTCTTCTTCTGGCTGCGCGGTGTGAGGCGGTGTAGGGCCTAGGACAATACCGCCCGCGCTCCAGCAGAAGACCAAAATCCCCTGCGGAGAGGGGAACCCTGAGCGGTTATAGCTTGCGGCTGGGTCAAAGCTAATAACGTCAACAACCTTGCGCGATGTGTCGACGTCGGCCGGCCCTCAAGGCCCCTCCACCAGACACCATTTCTTTAATAGAAAAAACACCAATTCGAACACACTTCTAATCGTTGCCAATTCCATACCGTGGCGGTACAAGCCTTAACAGCCCACCAGCCACTCGCCAGGCCGACCCATGGTGTCGGCCGGGCGGGGCATTGTTTCAATATATCAAAAACAAAGGACTGACGTTAACATGGAGCACCAGTGGTGATTGCAAACAGCACCCTCCACTGTGGTGTGGACCATGAAAAGGTTAAATGAATAAAAGAGCTAAACCACAAAAACTGTAGAATGAGCAAACCCATACACACAAAGTTTAAGGGGAGACGGACCAGACCCGTCTTCATTCAAAATATTCACAACAGAACACCAGCCCTAGTTTAGCCCATTTACCAAAAAAGGTAAACAAAGCCCCCCCCCGCACTACTCCCCCAGTATACCGATTGACCGTCAGTATGAATGGTTTGAGAGGAGAGAAAGCTGTAGCAAGACAGACCTTCTCATAGCAGAGTGACAAAATGAAACAATAGCCCCCTACACAGGGCCGCCCCAGGAGATGGGGGGCCTCGCGTCTAAAAACGCACAGGGCCTCACATTTCTCCCAAGCGGCCCTGCCCTTATACTACTGCAGCCTAACGCCAGGCAATGTGGAACCCAAGACAACAATTGCCTGTGCACAGACACGCAACATGTTTACCATGTCGGCTGGACCCATAGCCCCACTACCCGACGCCAACCCAGATGGGAACACCGTTCAACAAACCCCGCCGGAACACAAGGTAATATCTGGCTAGAACCTAGCCACGACCTACCCCGTTGTCAACCCATTTACCCGAAAAAGGTAAATAGAACTCAAAACCCCACAACAGCTACCGACTGACCTTCATTGATGAACCGGGCAAGAGGCGGGAGAGTGACAACATCTCACGGCGGAGACATTAAAACAGCATAGCAATTAGCAGTAGTGATAGCATGCGGCAGTAGCGATAGCATGTTAGCATAGCTTTAGATGTTTTAGCAGCACGCCCAAGACAGCTTGGAAACCGTTCCCTGCAGAGAACGTTCACCAAACCATCTTGCCCCTGGCGCCAACACACAACAAGGTTGTGTTAACAACACAAACCAGCATTACTAACACTAATACCCATGCCTGAAGACACAGGGCCTACCTGAGTACAAGCTGGCCCGACAGCCAGCCTTGTACAGCTGAACCTCGATGTGCAGTCATCAAACGAGGAACATCACAGGCCCGTCGTGTCGCCGAAAACATGCGTCGAAGATGCCAGGGGCCAGCAACCTCCGGTAAGCTTCCAACATTATTAATCTTCCTTAATCTTTTCATTCCGCTAGCTCGTATGGTGCACGCATCCAACACGCTGGGACGAAAATAGAGGAAGGGTGTTTCATGACCAGGGTCATGGTTATATGGGCGGTGGCCACCATAAGGGGCGGGGCCCCATACAGGTGGGGTGCATGTGTTTTTGTTCGTGGGAGATACATTAGGTATCACAGGAGATATGAGTATCTCGTAAGGCTCAGAGCGGGACGTGATGCAATACGAAATATAACACTTATACATGAGGGAAATGACGAGACAAGACACACCTGGATTGATTACAAATGGGTACACCTGGAAGGGAAACGATAAGGACTACAAAACCAGGACAGGGAACTACAGCTAAACATAACACATCACACACTAGGGACACCTGATCAGGGTACAGACAAACATAAGGGTTTACCCCCACACATAACAGTAGAAAAAGAGGTAGTGTGTGAAAGATAAATACAGAGATAACAGAAAGACAACCATGAACACATACGAGATACAGAGAGAGAGAGAGATACAGAGATAACAGAAAGACAACCATGAACACATATGGATATAGAGAGAGATACATAGAGAGATACAGATATAACAGAAAGACAACCATGAACACATAGAGATAGAAAGAGAGAGAGAGAGAGAGAACATAATGACAGAAAGAGAGAGATAGGGAGATGTACTGAGAGAGGGAAAGATGCAGAGAGACATACAAATACATATAGAAAGATACAGATAGGGAGAAAGAGACTGGGGGATATACATAGAGAGAGAGTGAGATACAGAGAGAGACATACTGTAGATCGGGAGGGAGGGAGAGCGAGAGAGAAAAAGAGAGAAATAAAGAGAAGTATAGAGCGATAGAGACAGAGAGGTATATATAGAGTGAGATAGAGAGATACAGAGATAGAGAGAGAGACAGTAGTTTTCTTCCTCTCTTCTCTTCTCCTCTGAGAGCAATTAGATATCGCTAGCAGTGTCTGCTCCCCAGACCCATCTCATCTGCTGCCTCTGCTCTGTGTGTGTGTGTGTGCGTGAGTGTGTGTGTGTGTGTGCGTGTGTGTGTGTGTGTGTGTGTGTGTGTGTGTGTGTGT
>NC_140166.1:117353467-117388467 GCF_963971535.1 Notolepis coatsorum
GATGTTGTCACTCTCCCTCCTCTTGCCCGGTTCATCAATGAAGGTCAGTCGGTAGCTGTTGTGGGGTTTTTTGCTGAGTCCTATTTACCTTTTTTCGGGTAAATGGGTTGACAACAGGGTAGGCCGTGGCTAGGTTTCCTAGCCAGGTATGTTACCTTGTGTTCCGGCGGGGTTTGTTGAACGGTGTTCCCATCTGGGTTGGCGTCGGGTAGTGGGGATATGGGTCCAGCCGACATGGTAAACATGTTGCGTGTCTGTGCACAGGCAATTGTTGTTTTGGGTCCCACATCGCCTCGCGCCAGGCTGCAGTAGTATAAGGGCAGGGCCGCCTGGGAGAAATGTGAGGCCCTGTGCGTTTTTAGACGCGAGGCCCCCCACCCCCTGAGGCGGCCCTGTGTAGTGGGCTATTGTTTCGTTTTGTCACTCTGCTATGAGAAGGTCTGTCTTGCTACAGTTTTCTCTCCTCTCAACCATTCATCAATATACTGGGGGAGTAGTGCAGGGGGGGGCTTTGTTTACCTTTTTTGGTAAATGGGCTAAACTAGGGCTGGTGTCCTGTTGTGAATATTTGGAATGAAGGCGGGACTAGTTCGCTCTGGTCCGTCTCCCCTTAACTTTGTGTGTATGGGTTTGCTCATTCTACAGTATTTTGTGGTTTAGTTCTTTTATTCATTTAACTTTTTCATGGTGCACACCACAGTGGAGGTTGCTGTTTGCAATCACCACTGGTGCTCCGTGTTAACATCAGTCCTTTGTTTTTGACATATTGAAACAATGCCCCGGCCGGCCGACGCCATGGGTGGGTCGGCCTGGCGAGTGGCTGGTGGGCTGTTAAGGCTTGTACCGCCACGGTATGGAATTGGCAACGATTAGAACTGTGTTCGAATCGCTGTTTTTTTTCTATTAAAGAAATGGTGTCTGGTGGAGGGGCCTTGAGGGCAAGCCGACGTCGACACATCGCGCAAGGTTGTTGACGTTATTAGCTTTGACCCAGCCGCAAGCTATAACCGCTCAGGGTTCCCCTCTCCGCAGGGGATTTTTGGTCTTCTGCTGGAGCGCGGGCTGTATTGTCCTAGGCCCTACACCGCCTCACACCGCGCAGCCGGAAGAAGAGAGAGCACGGCCTCGTCAGCGGCGATGACCGGGCCCTCGACAGGCGGCCATGTTTTTCCCCCGCCAGAGGTATCCTGGGCGTTGATTCGACAGGTGTCCACAAGGCCGACAGCCTTGGCGGCCGAGGGATCGGCCATGTAGGATGGGTTCGGCTTGAACAAACAAGCCGTCACCGTCCTGCCGCGAGCAGCCCGCTCTCCGATCGCTCCCTTCCCCAACACCAGCGGAAGAAGTGGGCTCTGATTGTTTCCTTTGGCTGCGGGCCGCGTGCCTTCGTTGATGCGCGGGCGGCCGCCCTTTTCGCTTCTCATGGGGACAGGGGCTGACACCCAGTTTATGGCTGAGCCTGGGTCTGTCCGTGAGAATGTTGTGCTGTCAAGCGGCTCCCACACCTTGATCTGTGTTGGTTGAGCCTGGTGTTACGTCTGTCAACTTAAGTGTTGTCAGCAGGGGGGCTCGAAACCTTTTGAGGCACACAGTGCGGGCTTCCCCGGCCTCGCCTTCGCCAGGCCGGGTATCATGTTGGTGCCTCTCACTCCTGAAATATTGGCAAGTGGTCGCAGCTCACACTAGACTAGACAAATATCAAGATGTATCCATCAGTGGACCAATTGCATGCTTTTGCAGAGGACAAGAAGCCTTCAGTCGACTCCTTCAGACATTAAGCACCCCCCACAGCCCAAATGGAATGATACAAAATAAAAAAATTAAAATTAAAATTAAAAGTTTTAAAATATTATACCTTTTTTTTTTTGTCGACCAATAGTCCACTAACGGCAAATTTTGGCCAATCCTAGTCGACCATCCAAATCCTTAGTCGGGGACAGCCCTAGTATCCACAAGTAATTTGATTCACAGGAGCTGGCTTGAGCTGGGTATCGTTTTCCGAAATTACAATGCAAATCGAAAGCAATGGGTCTCCTCTCCTATGACTACAAACAAAATGGTAGCGCGCATTCAAAATGGCGGATATTCGCTAGTTTATGAATACATTTCCAAAACAAATATTTCACTAATAACACTTTAACCTATTGGTAAACGTATTGCTGAAAATATACACTATGACTGCTGTTGTGACAGGGTTAGGGTCTTTACTCTTGGCTACAGAGATGGATTTATGGCTTGGGTCCGGTACCGGACCCGTCGGGCTTAAGAGGTTCATCAAACCTAACCCTAAAGATAACCGTTGATCCTATCATTGTCAAACTTTATACCCTAGGCCAGTGGTTCCCAAAGTCGAGGTCGCGACCCAAAGGTGGGGCGCAAGCAGCCACGGGAGGGCAGCGAGATGATTAAAAAAAAAAGAAAAAAAGAAAAAAAAGAAGAAAAAAAAATTGTCAGGCCACTGAACTTAGAAGCAGGCCAGGACAGTGTTTCTAGTTGTATTCTAAAATTCTATTCTATTGTATTCTAAAATATGACTATATGGTTTTATATTAACTTAATAAATAAACAAAAACGAAAAATCTACTTATTTCAACGAACATTTCAAACTAAATAACAGATTATGCACATAAAACACTGAAAACAACCGAAGCAACAATAGCATTTTAATGAGGCTATTATTATTATCATTATTATTTTGCAACAAGTTAGCCCTCTCATAAATAGCACATATAAATTAATAACTAACTTGAATTAACTTAATAGGATTGAAGTGATATGTGGCTTAAAAAATCGGTCGCCTGGCAAAAAAAAGAAAAAAGAAAAGCCTGACGATGTGCATTGGGCCGCGGCTCTCTGACGCCTTATTTTCTTGGTCCCGGCCTGAAAAGTTTGGGAACCCCTGCCCTAGGCTACAGAGATGGATTTATGGCTTGGGTCCGGTACCGGACCCGTCGGGCTTAAGAGGTTCATTAAACCTAACCCTAAACATAACTGTTGATCCTATCATTGTCAAACTTTATTTGTTAACGCCCCCTGCTGGTAGGGCACCTTAACTGCACCTTCATATCTGAGTGTCCTTTTCATGCACCATAACCGTTTATCATGACACTGACACGCTATCCTGTAGTGCAGTGGTTCCCAAAGTGGGGGTCGCGAGCCACCACGGGGGGGTCGCCAGATGATTAAAAAAATAAATATATATATATATATATATATATATATATATATATATTCCAAAAATATATATATATTTTTTTTAATGCAGTCAGGCCACTGAACTTAGAAGCAGGCCAGGCCAGTGTTTCTAGTTGCAGCAGCGCCATAGTTAGATAACCTAGGTGGGGAACAACCAGGAGATCACTGCAACTCACACAAGTTGGAGAACTATCTCTCTCTCTCTCTCTCTTGCTCTCACACACACACAAATGGATCCACATGTGATTGGTGGAGGCGGGACCCTTACAAAAAAACTAAAATTCCATAAAAATCAGTGCTAATCATTGACACATGCTAGCTTGTAATAACCCCCCCCCCCAGACAAATCTACTTTGCATTTGATATTGCAAATATATGCCATCACACACACTGACATTTAAAGGGTTAGGATTATAAAATGAATATGTGGTATCAGGGCTGACGTTGAATAAAAGATTGTATTTTTTTCAATCTGACATTACATAACAAACTGAAAATCCATCAAAATCAGTGTTGTTGCTAATCATACATATGCTAGCCTGTTTTTTAACAATAATTACTGATGCCATCACAAACACTGGCATTTAAAGTGTACAAATAAAAAATTCCTGCACCAGAATGCAGGAAATTAAGTCATTGTAACAAAAAATGAGTCCCTCTAGCCGCTCTAGCGCATAGGTGTCAAACAAATGTGGCCCGCCACGTCATTTGATGTGGCCCCTAAAGAGCTCTGGACATTTTTTTTTTTTTTTTTTTTACATTAATCTTGGGTTAAAAAATAGCGGCGTTAAAAGAATTGTGGGTTAATGCGTTAATAAAGCTTTAACTTTGACAGCCTTAGTTATTACACATTCTTACACATACATGTATGTTGAACATCTGAGGTATTGATGAAGTAACAAAGGAAAAAAGCCAAAAGCACTTACTCCTCAGACATTCTTTGACAATTTTACAGCCCAAAATACAAAAAAGAAAAGGGCGGAATAGGTAACAAAGGGTTGAAGAAATATTGTCTGAACAGTCAGATGCAAACTGGCTGTGTGACATAACCAAGCATCTCGCTCAATTGAATAAGAAGCTGCAGGACGCAAACAAGTCCCACCCAAAACTTGACCAATATAGTTGTGAACTGAGACAACCCTTATTTTGTTATTTTGAGTACAGTTACAGTTGTGTGTTCATGCAGACACATAATAGCAATTTCATTACGAATTGAAAACGGGGGACCCTGATGTAAACAAGTCGAAAGTCTTTCTCTGGTCTGCATCCCCTTAACAATTGTGTGTATTGAGCTGTACTGTACTGTACCCATTCTGCAATCTGTTAATTAAACTATCTTCCATTAGTTGGATGTATGGCCTCTGCAAGGTTGTGTGCAGCCGTTTGTTTTTGTAACATCTGCTACATCTGTCCCTCGTGTTCTTTGCAGCTCACAGTTGTTAGTTCTGCCCCTCTTGACTGTGACAAAAAGGTTTTGAACAAACTTAATGTCATAGCTTGTATTTGATGATATTCTTCTTTGTTATTTAGTTGAATGGTTTGATCATTGATTGATGGAGTAATATGGGGTTCTGATAAACTAAAATTATTTGTTAAAATAACATAAGCTAACATATATTTTTACATCTATGCAAAATGTATAACTTGAATAAGTAATAAATACAGAAACAACATGTTTAACAATATGTAAATGAGTAGCTCCATTTATTTTACATTACATTAACATTTATATGGTCTTTGGCCCTTTGAGGGCAACCATAATGCTGATGTGGCCCTCTGTGAAAATGAGTTTGACACGCCTGCTCTAGCGTCTCGGGGTTAGTGTGAGTCCCTCTAGTCTAGTGTCTCGAGGGTAGTGTGAGTCCCTCTAGTCTAGCGTCTCGGGGGTAGTGTGAGTCCCTCTAACATCTCGGGGGTAGTTTGAGTCCCTCTAGTTTAGCGTCTCAGGGGTAGTGTGAGTCCCTCTAACGTCTCAGGGGTAGTGTGAGTCCCTCTAGTCTAGTGTCTCGGGGGTAGTGTGAGTCCCTCTAACATCTCAGGGGTAGTGTGAGTCCCTCTAGTCTAGCGTCTCGGGGGTAGTGTGAGTCCCTCTAGCGTCTCAGGGGTAGTGTGAGTCCCTCTAACGTCTCGGGGGTAGTGTGAGTCCCTCTAGTTTAGCGTAGTATGGCGCGACCCAGGACAGTCGCCGTTGGTTTCGCTCAGCAACGATTGTGCACACTTTTAGTTATTATGTTTGTTTCTACTACTTTTTTTATGAAAACATCACTGGCGGGGACACCAGACACTTATGGACCTAAACTCCGGACTAAAAGAGGAGTTTGGAGACACTTTATGCCTAGAGTGGCCACCGGAGATCAGGCGGGACAAGGACAAAGGAGCCGGCAGGAAGAGACACAGAGGGAAACGAGGAGGAATCAGACTGAGGTTAAAAAGATCTGCTTACCGCCCAACAATTCCATCCATCTTTCTGGCGAATGCACGTTCGTTGGAGGGGAGGATGGACGATCAGAGAGCGAGGGTCCGTTTCCAACGAGAGGTGAGGGACGCTAACATCTTGTGTTTTACGGAAACATGGCTCAAGCCAGCGACTCCGGACCACAGCGTCTCTCCCTCGGACTCCTTCACCGTCCTACGAGCGGATCGCACGGCAGGCTCCGGCAAGAGCGTCGGCGGGGGTGTCTGTCTCCTTACGAACAATGGCTGGGTAAGCCCCAACGAGGTGCAGGTACTCTCCCGTTCATGCTCCGCGGACATGGAACATCTCTCCATTCTATGCCGCATTTTCCACCTTCCCGAGAGTTTACTGCGGTCATCATGACTGCTGTATATATCCCTCCACAAGCAAACACCGCCAGGGCCCTGGCAGAGCTACAAGATCATCTCAACAAACATCAGATTAAACATCCGGACGCAGCGATGATCGTAGCTGGTGATTTCAATCAGGTGAATTTGAAAAAAGTGATGCCGTCCTTTTTTCAACACATCGCCTGCTCCACAAGAGGAGGAAACACACTCGACCACTGCTACACCCCGTTCAGAGCCGGCTACAAGGCTGTAGCGGCTCCACCATTGACGGGGGCTACAAGCTCATCCGATCACGATTCCATTATCCTCATTCCGGCTTACAAACAAAGATCACGTGACGCCGTCGTGTCACGTGAGACAAAAAAAATTACCGACCAATCAGAGGCCACGCTTCAGGACGTGCTCGAGGATGTTGACTGGAATATGTTTCAAGGAAGCGCCAGTGACGTCAGCGAGTTCGCCGACAGCGTTGTCTGCTTCATCACAACACTGGCTGATAGTATTGTACCCACAAAGAAGGTGCGGGTGTTCCCAAACCAGAAACCGTGGTTGGACAGTACTATCAGAGCAGCTCTGAAATCCCGCACCACTGCCTACAACCTGGGCAGAGAGTCAGGAAACATGGAAGAGTACAAGGCTTCAGTCTATACTCTGCGCAAGGCTGTAAAACTTGCAAAACGGACATATGCTGATAAACTGGAGACACAAATGGCACAAAACGACACAAGAGGCTTATGGCGGGGACTGAGGACAATAACTGACTACAAAGTCAGCGCCCCCCAAATGGGGAGCGACGACGCCTCTCTCGCGGACAAACTCAACTCTTTCTACGCTCGGTTTGGTGTAGACAGTGGCGCCGCTAGCTCAACGGCTAGTGACGTCACTGGCGCGCTGGCTGTTGTGGAGTGGAGGGGGCAACCGCGGGGGGGCGGGGACGCTCTCTCGTTGTCGGAACACAGTGTGAGAAGAGCATTTATGCAGGTGAACACCAGAAAAGCTGCTGGCCCAGATGGTATACTTACTTACTTAGGCCCATCGCTCCCAATGGAGCATAGGCCATCTACGACTTTTCTCCATCCAACACGGCTTTGGGCTGTCCTTTCTGCCTCCCCCCAGGTAGTTCCTTGTCTCTTGAGCTCCGCCAGATGGTATAACAGGACGCATACTTAAGTCCTGTGCCAACCAGCTAGCCCCTGTGTTCACCGCCATATTTAATCAATCCCTGGCGGAGTCAGTGGTCCCTGCCTGCTTCAAGATGTCTACCATCATCCCTGTACCAAAGAAACCCTCCCCAACATGTCTCAATGACTACAGACCGGTGGAACTCACTTCTGTGGCCATGAAATGTTTCGAGAGGCTGGTCAAGGATCACATTTGTGCCTTCCTCCCCAGTGATATGGACCCCATGCAATTTGCATACAGGCCAAACAGGTCCACTGACGATGCGGTCTCCCAAGTACTGCACAGCACCCTCTCTCACCTTGACTGCCAGAAGGGGGGCTATGTGAGACTGTTGTTCATTGACTACAGCTCAGCGTTCAACACCATAGTCCCCACCAGACTGGTGGACAAGCTGATCGAGCTGGGTCTGAGCTCCGCTCTGAGCGCCTGGATACTAGACATTCTGAGCGAAAGGCCCCAGGTGGTCAGGGTGGGGGGTCAGACCTCCAACACCATCACCCTGAGCATCGGGTCCCCCCAGGGCTTTGTTCTGAGCCCCCTGCTGTACTCACTATACACACACGACTGTGTGGCCAAGTTCAGCTCCAACTCCATAGTGTAGTCTGTGGACGACACAGTGGTGGTGGGGCTGATCTCGGACAATGACGAGAAGGCCTACCGGGAGGAGGTTGAAGTACTGGAACGCTGGTGCCAGGACAACAGCCTGCTCCTGAACATTGGTAAAACCAAGTAGCTGATCGTGGATTATAGGAGAGGACAGCAGGAGACACACACACCACTGAGGATAAACGGGGCTACCGTGGACAGGGTGAGCAGCTTTAAGTACCTGGGGATCAACATCTCAGAGGATCTGACATGGTCAACACACATAGACTCAGTCGTAAAAAAGGCGAAGCAGCGCCTCTACCACCTGAGACAGTTAAGGAAGTTCAGAGTATCTGGGAAGATACTCCAGTCCTTCTACTCCGGAGCTGTAGAGAGCATCTTGACTGGAAACATCACTGCCTGGTATGGAAACAGCACGGCACAGGACAAGAAGGCCCTACAGAGAGTGGTGCGCTCAGCCGAGCGTACCACGGGTATTGCACTACCACCCCTGCAGGTTCTATACAACAAGAGGTGCAAATCCAGAGCCTGCAGAATAATGAAAGACCCACACCACCCCAACAACAGCCTGTTCATGCTGCTGAGGTCAGGCAGACGCCTGCGAACCCCAGCTACTAGGACAGAGAGGCTTCGGCTCAGCTTCTTCCCCCAGGCCATCAGAGCCTTGAACACTGAACTCTCCACACACAAGCACACATGAGCATACACACGACACACACACTGTACACGCTCACACACTAGCAGCCACTTTAACATGAGCAAGCACACACTCATGCTGCACACGCCCACACTTATGGCCACTAAGGAAAGGTCACTTTAAAAATAGTATAGTATAACCTGAGATTGTATAAAATAGCAATGTACAGAAAGACCCAGTGCCTCATCCGTAGCTAACAGTGTATTGCACTACCACAGGACCTAGCATGTCCTTCATGCTCTGTAAATAACTATGTACAAATATCGATATGCCCTACTATGTTACTTGTTTATTGCACAATGTTGTTTTATTGGATTCTATTATAGGTTGTTACTACTGTATTGCACATCGTTGCGGGCAAGACCACCCGCATTTCATTGTATACTTGTATGCCGTGACAAATAAAACTCTTGACTTGACTTGACTTGACTTGTCTCGGGGGTAGTGTGAGTCCCTCTAGCGTTTCAGGGGTTGTGTGAGTCCCTCTAGTGCATAGGTGTCAAACTCATGGCCCGCGGGCCAAATGCAAAAGCTTTAACTTTGACAGCCTTAGTTATTACACATTCTTACACATACATGTATGTTGAACATCTGAGGTATTGATGAAGTAACAAAGGAAAAAAGCCAAAAGCACTTACTCATCAGACATTCTTTGACAATTTTACAGCCCAAAATACAAAAAAGATCCAGGCGGAATAGGTAACAAAGGGTTGAAGAAATATTGTCTGAACTGTCAGATGCAAACTGGCTGTGTGACATAACCGAGCATCTCGCTCAATTGAATAAGAAGCTGTAGGGACGCAAACAAGTCCCACCAAAAACTTGACCAATATAGTTGTGAACTGAGACAACCCTTATTTTGTTATTTTTGAGTACAGTTACAGTTGTGTGTTCATGCAGACACATAATAGCAATTTCATTATGAATAGAAAATGGTGGACCCTGATGTAAACAAGTCGAAAGTCTTTCTCTGGTCTGCAATCCTTAACAATTGTGTGTATTGAGCTGTACTGTACTGTACCCATTCTGCAATCTGTTAATTAAAGTTAATTAAACTATCTTCCATTAGTTGGATGTATGGCCTCTGCAAGGTTGTGTGCAGCCATTTGTTTTTGTAACATATGCTACATCTGTCCCATGTGTTCTTTGCAGCTCAGTTGTTAGTTCTGCCCCTCTTGACTGTGACAAAAAGGTTTTGAACAAACTTAATGTCATAGCTTGTATTTGATGATCTTCTTCTTTGTTATTTACTTGCATGGTTTGATCATTGATTAATGGAGTAATATGGGGTTCTGATAAACTAAAATTATTTGTTAAAATAACATAAGCTAACATATATTTTTACATCTATGCAAATGCATATGCAATATGTATAATTTGAATAAGTAATAAATACAGAAACAACATGTTTAACAATATGTAAATGAGTAGCTACATTTATTTTACATTACATTAACATTTATACTGTGTAGTGGTTAACACTGTCGCCTCACAGCAAGAAGGTCCAGGGTTCGATTCCCGCTTGGGGACCAGGTTTCCATGATGCCAGGTACCCAGGTGGGGTATCTCCCAGGCCTTTCTGTGTGGAGTTTGCATGTTCTCCCCATGCTCGCAAGGGTTTCCCCCGATAAGATAAACCCAATGGAAAAACATGCACAACAACAGATCGCTAACGCTGTGGCATCCTTGACGAAGACGGACAGGAGCACTTGGATTGGTCCCCTGGCGCGGCTCACGTTGACACCTGTCTGCTCCCGGCTGCCCTTGGGGGGGAAGGACGACGGGATGGGTAATCGCAGAGACGAATCGCATCGGCGATTCTAAAGAGACAATGCATGCGTGTGTGTGTTCCGGTGTGTGTGCTAAAAACTAACCGCTGTGTGTGTACCGCTAAAACATTGAGTGTCGTTGCATGCCGAATAAAGACCTCTGCAACAGGTCCTGCATTATTATTTTTTATACGGTCTTTGGCCCTTTGAGGGCAACCATAATGCTGATGTGGCCCTCTGTGAAAATGAGTTTGACACCGTCTCAGGGGTAGTGTGAATCCCTCTAATGTCTCAGGGGTAGTGTGAGTCCCTCTAGTGCAGGGGTCGGCAACCATGCGGCTCTTTAGCCAATCAGCTGCGGCTCCCTGGCCCAATATTTATAATTTTTTTTCTTATTATTTTGGAGATCGGTGTCATATTGTGACACTGAAATGAAAAAAATATTTCATCAACAAAAATATTTTGTCAACAAAAATATTTCATCAACTATTATACAGTACGTCACACCCCGCGCCTCTCCCTGCCGTCTGCAAGTGGCTAATCTTGAGTTTCCGACCCCCCAGTAAGCTAACCATGGATAAATGCAAAAAAAAGGAAAGTCTGAGGAAAATAGAGGGTTTAATTCAGCGTGGACAGATTAATTTGCTTTCACGACTTACGATGCAGGCTTATGCCTGATATGTGGTGCGAAATTAGCGAACAACGAAAAATGTAGTTTTTATTTTATAGATTTTCCACAAATAAGGGAAGGACTCAAATATAGCTGCATAGTTCAGGGTTTTATTTCAAAGTAGGTCTACAGATGCCAGTGTTTTTTCTCCTTTTCTGTGTTTTATTTCAAAGTAGGTCTACACATGGTAGTCTTTTTTCAAAGTAAACTACTTTTTATTTTATAAATGTTCCATAAATAAGGGAAGGACTCAAATATACCTGAATAGTTCAGGGTTTTATTTCAAATGTCCTTCATGCTCTGTAAATAACTATGTACAAATATCGATATGCCCTACTATGTTACTTGTTTATTGCACAATGTTGTTTTATTGGATTCTATTATAGGTTGTTACTACTGTATTGCACATCGTTGCGGGCAAGACCACCCGCATTTCATTGTATACTTGTATGCCGTGACAAATAAAACTCTTGACTTGACTTGACTTGACTTGTCTCGGGGGTAGTGTGAGTCCCTCTAGCGTTTCAGGGGTTGTGTGAGTCCCTCTAGTGCATAGGTGTCAAACTCATGGCCCGCGGGCCAAATGTGGCCTGCCACGTCATTTGATGTGGCCCCCCAAGAGCTCTGGTTACAAAAAAAATAAAATAAAAAAAAAAAAAACTTTTTTTATTTTATTTTTTTAAACATTAATCTTGGGTTAAAAAATAGCGGCGTTAAAATAATTGTGGGTTAATGCGTTAATAAAGCTTTAACTTTGACAGCCTTAGTTATTACACATTCTTACACATACATGTATGTTGAACATCTGAGGTATTGATGAAGTAACAAAGGAAAAAAGCCAAAAGCACTTACTCCTCAGACATTCTTTGACAATTTTACAGCCCAAAATACAAAAAAGATCCAGGCGGAATAGGTAACAAAGGGTTGAAGAAATATTGTCTGAACTGTCAGATGCAAACTGGCTGTGTGACATAACCGAGCATCTCGCTCAATTGAATAAGAAGCTGTAGGGATGCAAACAAGTCCCACCAAAAACTTGACCAATATAGTTGTGAACTGAGACAACCCTTATTTTGTTATTTTTGAGTACAGTTAATGTTGTGTGTTCATGCAGACACATAATAGCAATTTCATTATGAATAGAAAATGGTGGACCCTGATGTAAACAAGTCGAAAGTCTTTCTCTGGTCTGCAATCCTTAACAATTGTGTGTATTGAGCTGTACTGTACTGTACCCATTCTGCAATCTGTTAATTAAAGTTAATTAAACTATCTTCCATTAGTTGGATGTATGGCCTCTGCAAGGTTGTGTGCAGCCATTTGTTTTTGTAACATATGCTACATCTGTCCCATGTGTTCTTTGCAGCTCAGTTGTTAGTTCTGCCCCTCTTGACTGTGACAAAAAGGTTTTGAACAAACTTAATGTCATAGCTTGTATTTGATGATCTTCTTCTTTGTTATTTACTTGCATGGTTTGATCATTGATTAATGGAGTAATATGGGGTTCTGATAAACTAAAATTATTTGTTAAAATAACATAAGCTAACATATATTTTTACATCTATGCAAATGCATATGCAATATGTATAATTTGAATAAGTAATAAATACAGAAACAACATGTTTAACAATATGTAAATGAGTAGCTACATTTATTTTACATTACATTAACATTTATACTGTGTAGTGGTTAACACTGTCGCCTCACAGCAAGAAGGTCCAGGGTTCGATTCCCGCTTGGGGACCAGGTTTCCATGATGCCAGGTACCCAGGTGGGGTATCTCCCAGGCCTTTCTGTGTGGAGTTTGCATGTTCTCCCCATGCTCGCAAGGGTTTCCCCCGATAAGATAAACCCAATGGAAAAACATGCACAACAACAGATCGCTAACGCTGTGGCATCCTTGACGAAGACGGACAGGAGCACTTGGATTGGTCCCCTGGCGCGGCTCACGTTGACACCAGTCTGCTCCCGGCTGCCCTTGGGGGGGAAGGACGACGGGATGGGTAATCGCAGAGACGAATCGCATCGGCGATTCTAAAGAGACAATGCATGCGTGTGTGTGTTCCGGTGTGTGTGCTAAAAACGAACCGCTGTGTGTGTACCGCTAAAACATTGAGTGTCGTTGCATGCCGAATAAAGACCTCTGCAACAGGACCTGCATTATTATTTTTTATACGGTCTTTGGCCCTTTGAGGGCAACCATAATGCTGATGTGGCCCTCTGTGAAAATGAGTTTGACACCGTCTCAGGGGTAGTGTGAGTCCCTCTAATGTCTCAGGGGTAGTGTGAGTCCCTCTTTAGCCAATCAGCTGCGGCTCCCTGGCCCAATATTTATAATTTTTTTTCTTATTATTTTGGAGATCGGTGTCATACTGTGACACTGAAATGAAAAAAATATTTCATCAACAAAAATATTTTGTCAACTAAAATATTTCATCAACTATTATACAGTACGTCACACCCCGCGCCTCTCCCTGCCGTCTGCAAGTGGCTAATCTTGAGTTTCCGACCCCCCAGTAAGCTAACCATGGATAAATGCAAAAAAAAGGAAAGTCTGAGGAAAATAGAGGGTTTAATTCAGCGTGGACAGATTAATTTGCTTTCACGACTTACGATGCAGGCTTATGCCTGATATGTGGTGCGAAATTAGCGAACAACGAAAAATGTAGTTTTTATTTTATAGATTTTCCACAAATAAGGGAAGGACTCAAATATAGCTGCATAGTTCAGGGTTTTATTTCAAAGTAGGTCTACAGATGCCAGTGTTTTTTCTCCTTTTCTGTGTTTTATTTCAAAGTAGGTCTACACATGGTAGTCTTTTTTCAAAGTAAACTACTTTTTATTTTATAAATGTTCCATAAATAAGGGAAGGACTCAAATATACCTGAATAGTTCAGGGTTTTATTTCAAATGTCCTTCATGCTCTGTAAATAACTATGTACAAATATCGATATGCCCTACTATGTTACTTGTTTATTGCACAATGTTGTTTTATTGGATTCTATTATAGGTTGTTACTACTGTATTGCACATCGTTGCGGGCAAGACCACCCGCATTTCATTGTATACTTGTATGCCGTGACAAATAAAACTCTTGACTTGACTTGACTTGACTTGTCTCGGGGGTAGTGTGAGTCCCTCTAGCGTTTCAGGGGTTGTGTGAGTCCCTCTAGTGCATTTTATTTTTTTAAACATTAATCTTGGGTTAAAAAATAGCGGCGTTAAAATAATTGTGGGTTAATGCGTTAATAAAGCTTTAACTTTGACAGCCTTAGTTATTACACATTCTTACACATACATGTATGTTGAACATCTGAGGTATTGATGAAGTAACAAAGGAAAAAAGCCAAAAGCACTTACTCCTCAGACATTCTTTGACAATTTTACGGCCCAAAATACAAAAAAGATCCAGGCGGAATAGGTAACAAAGGGTTGAAGAAATATTGTCTGAACTGTCAGATGCAAACTGGCTGTGTGACATAACCGAGCATCTCGCTCAATTGAATAAGAAGCTGTAGGGACGCAAACAAGTCCCACCAAAAACTTGACCAATATAGTTGTGAACTGAGACAACCCTTATTTTGTTATTTTTGAGTACAGTTACAGTTGTGTGTTCATGCAGACACATAATAGCAATTTCATTATGAATAGAAAATGGTGGACCCTGATGTAAACAAGTCGAAAGTCTTTCTCTGGTCTGCAATCCTTAACAATTGTGTGTATTGAGCTGTACTGTACTGTACCCATTCTGCAATCTGTTAATTAAAGTTAATTAAACTATCTTCCATTAGTTGGATGTATGGCCTCTGCAAGGTTGTGTGCAGCCATTTGTTTTTGTAACATATGCTACATCTGTCCCATGTGTTCTTTGCAGCTCAGTTGTTAGTTCTGCCCCTCTTGACTGTGACAAAAAGGTTTTGAACAAACTTAATGTCATAGCTTGTATTTGATGATCTTCTTCTTTGTTATTTACTTGCATGGTTTGATCATTGATTAATGGAGTAATATGGGGTTCTGATAAACTAAAATTATTTGTTAAAATAACAAATGGAAAAACATGCACAACAACAGATCGCTAACGCTGTGGCATCCTTGACGAAGACGGACAGGAGCACTTGGATTGGTCCCCTGGCGCGGCTCACGTTGACACCTGTAATAAACACGGAATGTCCAGTCAGGTATCTTTGTGGAGGTAATACTTTATATAACGCTGTCGAGCATATACACAAGCGAGCCACATCCAGTCAGTACGTAAGTCGGTCTAGTGTCGTAAAACCCCCGTGTTACCATGGTGACGTACGGCAGGTTACCGTAATGACTCTAATACTCTGACATCTCCCCCTTTTAATTTTACTTCCTTTGTTAACGTAAACAAATACACTTTCTGTATTAACAAGGCTATATATAGCAAACAATAGGAACATCCTGTAAAGTGGAAACAGTGCTATTCTTCTATAACATCAATAAACAATATTCAACATTCAGAGTAGCAAATGATTATTAAATCGCAACAGTTTACATTTTGGAACTCTTTTGACATTTGTTATGTGGTTATGTGGTTTACATTCTGGAACTCTTTTGACATTTGTTATGTGGTTAACTTTACCACCTGGAACTCTTTTCCCTCATTTCCCCCCCCTGAAAGGCCCTGAGTGTGACATCATGTCAACTCACAAGTCCAGTCTGACAACTGGCCTAAGGATCCGTCCAGACCTGGACTGTGACAGTCCTTCAGTACCAGCAGGCACGTCGGCACTGGTGTTACCTGGCTCTTGACCGGTGTCCTTGGGAACTGGTGAGACTGGTACTGTGCTCCCAACTGGCCCTGGGGAGGGTACCCCCTGGAGGTGGCGCCGGGTGCGCCGGAATGACGCTCCCTGCTGCGTCTCAATGATGTAAGAGCGTGGCGTGACACTCTCGCTGGTCACTACTGCAGGGGCTGTCCAGGATTTCTGGTGGTCCAGCTTGGTGAGGACATTACCACCAGGCTGTAGTGGAGGAAGGGGTCTCGCCCCGTGACGTCGGTTGTAGTAGAAGGCTTGCTTCTTCTTTTCAGCCTCGTCCTTCTGCTTGATCTGTCGCTTGTCTGGCCATGAGGGCTGCAAGTTCCTCTCGAGTGTAGGCAGTGTCGTTCTCATTTTCCGACCCATCATGAGCTCCGCTGGGCTGGCCCCTGTGGTGCTACACGGTGTCGACCTGTAGCACATGAGTGCGATGAGAGGGTCCTTCTGTTTCAGGATTCGCTTTGCGGTCTGCACCGCCCTCTCCGCGTGACCATTGCCTTGTGGGTTGTGTGGGCTTGAGGTGATGTGTTTGAAGTCAAGCTCACAGGCTAGGTCTCGAAACTCAGCGCTCGAGAACTGTGGCCCGTTGTCGCTCACGACCACGTCCGGGACGCCATAACGGGCGCACGTTGTTTTCAGCTTCAGCGCGACTTGAGAACTGGTCGTCGTCGTCATGTGCAGTATCTCTATATATCTAGAGTAGTAGTCTGAGATTATCAAGTAGCTCTGTTTGTTATGCTCACATAAATCTAGAGCTATACGCTCCCATGGTCTGTCAGGGAGCGGAGTCGAGATCAACGGCTCCCTCTGTTGCGCTCTTCTCAGCTCACAGCAGGACTGACACGACGAGACCTTGTGTTTCAGCTGCGAGGAGATGCCCGGCCACCAGACGGAGGCGTTTGCCCTCTCCCGACACTTTGAGAGCCCTTGATGTCCGTCATGGATTCTCTCGAGGATTTCTGTCCTCAGTGTCTCTGGTATCAATATGCGACTTCCTCTGATGACCATTCCGTCATACTCTGAAAGTTCACTTTTTGCCGGGAAGTACTCTCTTATGACGCTTGGTACTGTATTCACGTGTTCAGGCCATCCTGACCTGATGTACCTGATCACTGTCTGCAGCTTTTCATCAGCTGCTGTAGCTTTTCGGATGCTGTCCATCCTCTGTGGAGTAGCTGGCACGTTGTTGATGACAGCTGCGATGTAGCACTCCACATCGGAGTGTGTGTCTTTCTGGTTCTCTGTGTGTCTCAGGGGGCTCCTTGACAGTGTGTCTGCCACTACAAGGGTCTTCCCAGGCGCATACTCTGCCACTGGCTTGAAGCGCATGAGCCGCATGAGAAGTCTCTGGCACCTTAGTGGGACGTTGTCCAAATCCTTGCTGTTCATTAGTGGGACCAGGGGCTTGTGGTCAGTCACTAGCTTGAAACTCTCAAGGCCGTAGAGGTATTTCTCGAACCGCTCACAGGCCCAGACACTCGCCAAACACTCTTTTTCAATTTGCGCGTACCTAGTTTCCGCGTCAGTCAGCCTCCTGGAGCAGTACGCGACTGGCTTCCAGTCTTCTCCATGGAGCTGCAGCAGCACCGCACCGACCCCGTAGCTGCTTGCGTCAGCCGAGACTGCAGTGGGTCTGTTGACGTCGTAGAAGGTTAACACCGGCGATGTCATCAGGAGCTCTTTCAACTTCTCAAAAAGCTGTTTGTTGTGCTGGGCCCCAGGTCCAGACTGTTTTGGACCGGAGCAACTCGTACAGTGGCTGGCCCACTGTGGACAGGTTTGGCACGTATTTCCCCAGATAGTTCACCATGCCTAGGACTCGTTTGAGCTCGTGCACGTTCTCGGGCGCGGCGAGCTCCCGGATGGCCAGCACTTTTGCTGGATCTGGCCGCACGCCCGAGGCATCGACCACCTGCCCCAGGAAATGGATCTGCTTCTGCCTGAGCACGCACTTGTCCTTGTTGAGCTTGAGCCCAGCAGACTCGACTCTCTCCAGGACCTTCTGGAGGCAGAGGTCATGTTCTTCCGCATCTTTCCCGTACACTATGATGTCGTCCATATAGACGGCGACGCCTTGCAGGCCTTCGAGTGTCTCTGTCATCTTCCTTTGGAATATCTCCGGCGCGCTTTTTATTCCAAACGGTAGGAGCCGGAAACAGTACCTGCCGAATGGAGTGATGAAGGTGGTCAGCCGGGCGCTCTCGCTGTGCAGAGGTATCTGGAAGAACCCTGAGGCTGCATCGAGGCTGGAGAACATTGTTGCTCCACTCAGCTTGGCTGTGATCTCTTCCGCTGTAGGTAGGATGAATCTCTCTCTCTTGACCTGTACATTTAGCTTCTTAAGATCAACACATACACGCGCCTTCCCAGTCTTTTTTAGCACCGGCACCATGGGGGCACACCAGTCCGTTGGCTCGGTTACCACCTCTATGATGCCGTTCTCCTCCATGCGGCGAAGCTCCTCCCTGACCTTGGGCATGAGTGGTATTGGGACTCTGCGTGCTGTGTGCACCGCGTATGGAATGGCGTCATCCTTGAGCCTAATCCTTACCGGCTCTGTCTTTAGTGTGCCATGGTCTCCAAAGGCACCGTGGACCTCCTCGATCCGTTTCACGAGGCCCATCTCTGCTGCTGTGGACCGGCTGAGTAAGTTGTTGACAGACTTCCCTCTGATGACAAACACTGGGAATGAGTATGATTTGTCCTTGTATGCAGTGTTGACTTGAAATTGTCCTTGACAATCTAATTTACCCCCTGGGCTGCTCAGTGATACGCTGGTCTGGCTTAGTTCCCTCTCTGGGATAAGCACATTAAAAGTCTCCTCGCACATAACACTAGCATCTGCCCCAGTATCAATCTTGAACTGCACTGGTGTTGCACCAATGAGGAGCTGCACTGTCCACTGCTCATTACCAGTGTTTGCATTCACTGATCCCAAGAAGTATTCACTCTGTTCATCTGTCTCTGTTACTTCACTCACCGCTTTGGATTTGCACTGACTATGCCAGTGCCCAGTCCTGTTGCATTTATTGCAAGTTGAATTTCGTGCGGGGCACCACTCTGGATCCTTGTGCGCCATTTTCCCACAACGGCCGCACTTCCCTCCGTGTTCCGCGCCTTTTCCTCCTCCCTTGGCATAGCTCCTCCCATGCCATCTGGGGTTTTCTCTCCGCGCTCCCCGTACCTCTTGTATGGCCGCGGCGGCTCCCGTAGTCTCCTGTGCACTGACTTGCATGTTAACCGTCTCTGACTGGCGTACAGACTATATAGTTTGCGCTAAGGTGAGGTCTGACATCATTTGCAATTTACGAGACTGTTCTTTATCCTGAATCCCCACTATGATCCGGTCTCGGATGTTTTCATCCCTACACCGACCGAAATCACAGTGTTCTGATAGGTCGTAGAGAGCTCTGATAAATGTCTCTGCCAGCTCTCCCGCCCGCTGCACTCTCTGATGAAACACGGCACGCTCATGAATCACGTTCCGTCTAGGGAAGAAATAGCCATCAAACTTCCCCAACACTATCCTGTAGTCGTTCTCGTCGGCATCATCATCAAACGTGAACGATTTGAAAATATTTTCAGCTTCACTCCCCATTGCGTATATCAACGCAGAAACCTGTACATCACCAGGCTTCTTGGTGAGCTCCGTAGCTGTTCGATATCTTTCAAAACGCCTCCTCCAGTCTGTCCACTCCGTTGGTTTATCAAAAGAAAAACTTTCTGGTGGGTTAAACTTCGCCATGATTCACTCTCTTAGTAGACGAAAATACCCCACTTCTGACACCATGTAATAAACACCCAATGTCCAGTCAGGTATCTTTGTGGAGGTAATACTTTATATAACGTTGTCGAGCATATACACAAGCGAGCCACATCCAGTCAGTACGTAAGTCGGTCTAGTGTCGTAAAACCCCCGTGTTACCATGGTGACGTACGGCAGGTTACCGTAATGACTCTAATACTCTGACAACACCTGTCTGCTCCCGGCTGCCCTTGGGGGGGAAGGACGACGGGATGGGTAATCGCAGAGACGAATCGCATCGGCGATTCTAAAGAGACAATGCATGCGTGTGTGTGTTCCGGTGTGTGTGCTAAAAACTAACCGCTGTGTGTGTACCGCTAAAACATTGAGTGTCGTTGCATGCCGAATAAAGACCTCTGCAACAAGTCCTGCATTATTATTTTTTATACGGTCTTTGGCCCTTGGAGGGCAACCATAATGCTGATGTGGCCCTCTGTGAAAATGAGTTTGACACCGTCTCAGGGGTAGTGTGAATCCCTCTAATGTCTCAGGGGTAGTGTGAGTCCCTCTAGTGCAGGGGTCGGCAACCATGCGGCTCTTTAGCCAATCAGCTGCGGCTCCCTGGCCCAATATTTATATTTTTTTTTTCTTATTATTTTGGAGATCGGTGTCATACTGTGACACTGAAATGAAAAAAATATTTCATCAACAAAAATATTTTGTCAACAAAAATATTTCATCAACTATTATACAGTACGTCACACCCCGCGCCTCTCCCTGCCGTCTGCAAGTGGCTAATCTTGAGTTTCCGACCCCCCAGTAAGCTAACCATGGATAAATGCAAAAAAAAGGAAAGTCTGAGGAAAATAGAGGGTTTAATTCAGCGTGGACAGATTAATTTGCTTTCACGACTTACGATGCAGGCTTATGCCTGATATGTGGTGCGAAATTAGCGAACAACGAAAAATGTAGTTTTTATTTTATAGAGTTTCCACAAATAAGGGAAGGACTCAAATATAGCTGCATAGTTCAGGGTTTTATTTCAAAGTAGGTCTACAGATGCCAGTGTTTTTTCTCCTTTTCTGTGTTTTATTTCAAAGTAGGTCTACACATGGTAGTCTTTTTTCAAAGTGGACTACTTTTTATTTTATAAATGTTCCATAAATAAGGGAAGGACTCAAATATACCTGAATAGTTCAGGGTTTTATTTCAAAGTCAGTCTACAGACACCAGTGTTTTGTCTCCTCTTCTGTGTTTTATTTAAAAATAGGTCTACACAGCCAGTATTTTTTCTCCTTTTCATAAGAGTTTGAGGTTTTCCTTTGTTATAACAGGTAAAAACAGCAATAAAAAGTAAAAAAAAAATCTTCTTGTTGCTTTATAATTCCATTAATGCAACAAACTGTGTGCTATAAGTATAAAGTATAATAAATCGCAAATTACTTTGGGTATGCAATTGTCAGGCGTTTTATGATAAATGTGGGTTATGCTTGGGGATATATAAAACATTATACACTGTGTTATCTTCATTTTAAGGGTAAATAGGTTGTGCGGCTCCCTGATCATTTTATTTTGTGGGAGGGGGGAAAAGTGGCTCTTTTGATACTAAAGGTTGCTGACCCCTGCTCTAGTGTCTCTGGGTAGTGTGAGTCCCTCTAGTGTCTCGGGGGTAGTGTGAGTCCCTCTAGTCTAACGTCTCAGGGGTAGTGTGAGTCCCCCTAGTGTCTCTGGGGTAGTGTGAGTCCCTCTAGTGTCTCTGGGGTAGTGTGAGTCCCTCTAGTGTCTCTGGGGTAGTCTGAGTCCCTCTAGTCTAACGTCTCAGGGGTAGTGTGAGTCCCTCTAGTGTCTCAGGGGTAATGCGAGTCCCTGTAACATCTCAGGGGTAGTGTGAGTCCCTCTAGTGTCTCAGGGGTACTGTGAGTCCCTGTAACGTCTCAGGGGTAGTGTGAGTCCCTCTAGTCTAATGTCTCAGGGGTAGTGTGAGTCCCTCTAGTCTAATGTCTCAGGGGTAGTGTGAGTCCCTCTAGTCAAGGGCTATTCAACTAAATTGTTCAGGGGGCCACATTGTCAGAAACCCAAGGGGCCAGGGGCCGGACTGCCACGGCGCCTCCCCGTGCTATGAATATATGTACACTTGACACAACACGCAACCACATTTTCACAACTTTTGTTTAACTACATTGCAAAAGTAGTATACTTTTCAAAAAAAGTGCTTCATTTATGTGCCACATCTGCAACATCTCCTGCAGAAAGTGCTTCATTTATGACTGTGCAACAACTGCAACATCTCCTCTTCAACATTTCAATATACAAATAAAAAACAAACAAGTGCATGATGTGCATCTGAACATTCTAACATCAACACTTGAACAAAAAAACACATTTATAGTGCAGCTGAGCTTATGAAAAAGTGCTTCATGTCTGTGCAACAACAGCAAATCACAGCATCTTATTAGCACTTATTGTCCACTCTTAACTCTCAAACATCAGGGGGGTGGGGGGCAGACAGGCCTAGCCTACATACACACATCTAATGAGAGCGATTGCACTTCTTTGACTGGGCAATGGCAGAGAAAGAGGGTTCATAGGAAGTGAGGGCTACCTGCAAACAGTGATGCAAATGCTCATTTGTCAAGGAGGCACGTTGCTTGTTTTAATGGCATTCATGTGAGAGAAACTGGATTCACAGGTGTATGTTGAGCCAAACATTGTTAGCACAGATATTGCCAGCGTTTTTATTTTGGGGAATGTCTTGACATGAATACACTTTATCCAAAATGTTGTGGTGGATTCATTCTCAAGTGCCTGCTTCAGAGCAGATGATGCTTGCATGTCAATTATTTCAAGTTGCAGGAGACCTTCATCAATGTGAAGTGATGCAAGGAACTCTTGTCCTTTTGTGGAAATAGCAGCTACATTGGCAAATGGGTTGCTCACAAAATGCATCAATTCTCTGGACATGTCAAATTCATCAAATCGACTTGCAAAGTTTTCCCTCAATTTATCAATGAAATCTGTCATTAATTGAGTGACTTTTGGCTCAATTGTGCGTGTTAACGTTGACATGAAAAGAAAAAAGTTAATTTTTTTTTTTTTTTTTTTTTTATCATGTAATCTTTGGCGGGCCGGTCAGAATCATCCCGCGGGCCGGATCTGGCCCGCGGGTCGCCAGTTGAATAGCCCTGCTCTAGTCTAACGTCTCAGGGGTAGTGTGAGTCCCTCTAGTGTCTCGGGGGTAGTGTGAGTCCCACTAGTGTCTCGGGGGTAGTGTGAGTCCCTCTAGTGTCTCGGGGGTAGTGTGAGTCCCTCTAGTCTAACGTCTCAGGGGTAGTGTGAGTCCCTCTAGTGTCTCAGGGGTAGTGTGAGTCCCTCTAGTGTCTCAGGGGTAGTGTGAGTCCCTCTAGTGTCTCGGGGGTAGTGTGAGTCCCTGTAACGTCTCAGGGGTAGTGTGAGTCCCTCTAGTCTAACGGCTCAGGGGTAGTGTGATGCTGCACTTAGCACTGACTGAGAAAGTACACATACAGTTCTACTTTTGTTTTGATGTGGGAATGATGCTGCACTTAGCACTGACTGCACTTAGCACCAGTGGAGGTTTCTCTATGACAACACGTGAAATACAAATTCACTCATAATTCATAATTATTATTAATTTACATATACCTATATATATTTTTTTTCTTTTTCTTTTTTATTATTATTTTTTTTTTTTTATTATAAATGTTTTCATCTGTAAAAAAAATTCCAGTGAATTTTTTTTTCTTCAAAAATGGCCAAAATTGACAGCTCTGAGCAGGCCTGCACTACAGTATTGCCTGCAGTAATTATTTGTGAAGAAAACTTCACAGGTGTGACCCATTGTTAATAAATAATAAATAACAGCGAATCAAAATAGGCTATTAACTTCATCTAAGCACGGTCTGTGCAGTTAAACTCTTGCCATTGAATGGATAACAAGGCTGTCAATCATTCAATCCACCAATCAGCTAATGGTTTCTCTTTGGCTGTTCTGTGGCTCTGCAGCTAGCATGATTGACAGCCTTGTGGCCCAATCAGATAATGGTTTCTCTTGTGCCGTACTGGTGCTCTGCAGCGAGCTTGTTTTCAAAATAATTTTTATCTCAGGAAGATAACTTGTCGTTACGCAAGTCTTGTGAATGTCTAAACAGGGCTGATGACATTGATGAAGATGATATCAATAACAACAATGCCTCTCCATTGTGCATCGTTTGATGATATATATTTTTTTATCTCAGTCGTTGTAAAACGAAAGCCTGCAGTGCTTAGCCTGGACGCAGCCGAAGTGTAGTAGTTCTAACGTCACTCGGGAGACAAAAGCCAAACATCAATTTGATGCAACAAGCTGGCTCGCGATGCACTATTGTTTACATTTTCCATGGGATTAATGCAAGCGGCTCGAGTCGGACTCGTCACATGGAGAAGCTGCACTATTCAATGATATGGGTAAGTCGTGTCTTCTTGGCTTTAGAATGTCAGTTTGTGTGGGGCGGCTAGGTGGTGTAGTGGGCAAGGCACTCGCCACCAGTGTGGAGACGCTAGGATTTGCGTGTTCGAATCCACCTCTCCACATTGTTTTTCAGTTTGGCTGGTCGTCCGCAGTAATACACATTGGCCGTATTACGGGGAGGGAAAACTGAAGGGTGGGGATCGAACGTTGTGAACAAGCGACTCCTACAAGTCGGTTGGTGCGCCTGCGCAGTAGAATCAGGAAGTGTCGGGGGCAGCGTGAGCCTCCCACGCGTTACTCCTCGACACTGAGAGATCGAGCTGCGCAGGTGAAAAGATGCGACTGCTGTTACCTCAAGTACCGGAGGGGACTTGTGCTATGTATGACTTAGTCCACATTGCAGCCGGCTTGTGGGAGGCAAGAAACAGCGTTCGTGACAGGGGAGGGTTGAATTGGATGATACGAAATTGGGATGGGAGAAAAATATGGAAAAATGGGAGTGGAAAGTGGATCAAAAAAAAAAAGAATGTCAGTTTGTGTAACGTTACTGTAACCGAATTGAAACCGCATCATAACTCCTACATCGACCATGTCACTTTTCAAAAGGCATGAATGAATGAAAACTTTATTTAACAGATTGCAGAATGGGTACAATATACAGTACGGCTCAATACACATAATTATTAAGGAGATGCAGACCAGATAAAGACTTTCGTCTTGTTTACATCAGGGTCCCCCATTTTCAATTCATAGTGAAATGTATCTTGTGTTATTAGGAGCCCTGCTAAAGTTGGTAGCTAACGTTATATTGATAATGTTTCAATATTATCAGGTTGATATTATTAGGTTGATAATGGTGTCAGTGTTTCAGATAGCAAGGTGGAGATCTTTGTTAACTAGTAGAGCTTTGGTTGAGAGAGATTACAGTGCTGTCTCTTAAAACTCATAAACAAGTATTGAGCAAGACGAGTTAGTCTGTTGTGTTGTGCGTATTGTATGGGAGGGATAATGATGACTGTGTGTAACTAGGAGGGATATGAGGACTGTGTGTATGTGGCACTGAATTGATGTAAACAAGACGAAAGTCTTTCTCTGGTCTGCATCCCCTTAACAATTGTGTGTATTGAGCCGTACTGTATTGTACCCATTCTGCAATCTGTTAAATAAAGTTTTCATTCATCATTCATTCATTCATTCATTCATTCATTCATTCATTCATTCATTCATTCATTCATTCATTCATTCATTCATTCATTCATTCATTCATTGTCCTTGTGTTACATAAAACCCATCTGTGGCCTTGTGCAGAGGAAGGTGGTAAATACATGTTAGATATTCCAATGTACAGTTTTGCATACCATTGACTCTAAGAATGGTCTGTGTTATTGAAATCGTCACAGCAATATAGTTTGTTTATACTTCAGAAGTATGATATTTAAACATGGTCCCCAAAATGAATGGAAGCGAATGAGGAGCCTGACACCTGGGAGGAATGGGGGTGTTGCAGCGTTGGGGATGTTTAAAAAATATAATTTAATATATAATATAATATAATAATTTGTGCTTCACCTAAAAATTTGGTCAGCAGCCTCCACTGCTTAGCACTGACTGAGAAAGTACACATTACAGTTCTACTTTTGTTTTGATGTGAAAAGTGATGCTGCACTTAGCACTGACTGAGAAAGTATACATTACAGTTCTACTTTATAAAATGCTAATTGTAAATATGTTTGTCAATGTTAATAATATGAGAAAGTCCACATTACAGTTCTACTTTTGTTCTGATGTGAAAAGTGATGCTGCACTTAGCACTGACTGCACTTAGCACTGACTGAGAAAGTACACATTACAGTTCTACTTTATAAAATGCTAATTGTAAATATGTTTGTCAATGTTAATAATATGAGAAAGTCCACATTACAGTTCTACTTTTGTTTTGATGTGAAAAGTGATGCTGCATAAGATGACTGCACTTAGCACTGACTGAGAAAGTACATAATAGTTCTACTTTGACGTTTTAATATTGGACCAAAGCATTGCATGAAATTAGAATACAGGCAAATAAAAGTAATTTAGTTTAAAGTACAATCTTGGCTGTCTTTTTCTCTCAACGCTTCAATAGGTAGATCTTGCCTTCACCAAAAAAAAAAAAAAGTGATCTTGGGCTTAAAAAGGTTGGTGACCACTGCTCTAGTGTCTCGGGGGTAGTGTGAGTCCCTCTAGTCTAATGTCCCAGGGGTAGTGTGAGTCCCTCTAGTCTAATGTCCCAGGGGTAGTGTGAGTCCCTCTAGTATCTCGGGGGTAGTGTGAGTCCCTCTAGTGTCTCTGGGGTAGTGTGAGTCCCTGTAACGTCTCAGGGGTAGTGTGAGTCCCTCTAGTCTAACGTCTTGGGGGTAGTGTGAGTCCCTCTAGTGTCTCAGGGGTAGTGTGAGTCCCTGTAACGTCTCAGGGGTAGTGTGAGTCCCTCTAGT
Organism: Notolepis coatsorum; assembly: GCF_963971535.1. NCBI lineage: Eukaryota > Metazoa > Chordata > Actinopteri > Aulopiformes > Paralepididae > Notolepis > Notolepis coatsorum. Next base: position 117,379,857 of record NC_140166.1, read on the forward strand.
GTCTCGGGGGTAGTGTGAGTCCCTGTAACGTCTCAGGGGTAGTGTGAGTCCCTCTAGTCTAATGTCTCGGGGGTAGTGTGAGTCCCTCTAGTGTCTCGGGGGTAGTGTGAGTCACTCTAGTCTAACGTCTCAGGGGTAGTGTGAGTCCCTCTAGTGTCTCGGGGGTAGTGTGAGTCACTCTAGTCTAACGTCTCAGGGGTAGTGTGAGTCCCTCTAGTGTCTCAGGGGTAGTGTGAGTCACTCTAGTCTAACGTCTCAGGGGTAGTGTGAGTCCCTCTAGTGTCTCGGGGGTAGTGTGAGTCACTCTAGTCTAACGTCTCAGGGGTAGTGTGAGTCCCTCTAGTGTCTAAATGGTAGTGTGAGTCCCTGTAACGTCTCAGGGGTAGTGTGAGTCCCTCTAGTCTAACGTCTCGGGGGTAGTGTGAGTCCCTCTATTGTCTCGGGGGTAGTGTGAGTCCCTCTAGTCTAGCGTCTCAGGGGTAGTGTGAGTCCCTCTAGTGTCTAAGGGGTAGTGTGAGTCCCTGTAACGTCTCAGGGGTAGTGTGAGTCCCTCTAGTCTAACGTCTCGGGGGTAGTGTGAGTCCCTCTAGCGTCTCAGGGGTAGTGTGAGTCCCTCTAGTCCAGACCTGGGCATTGTATGGCCCGCGGGCCAAATACGGCCCGTGGGATGATTCTGACCGGCCCGCAAAAGATTACATCATAATTTTTTTTACCTTTTTTTTCATGTCAACGTTCACACACACACAATATACGCTTACCTAGGATTTGACTTGATTCAACAACAAAGCAGTCGGGGGAATGTTAAGACAAAAACGGTCAAAAGTGTGGTTATTTGAAGTTTGGATTTTTTTTCTTTTACAACTGAGGTACGTAGATTACATTTTTAGAGACTAAAGTACCGAAAAAAGGTACCGTTGGGTACCGGTATCGATTCACAGGTACCGGTACCGTATCGGTTCAAATGTGAACGGTACCCATCCCTACTGAGCACACAACTGCAGGGCAAGGTCATTTTTGCTCATGAAATGCATAGCCATGTGAAAGCCTTCATGACAAAGTTGCAATTAATTTCAAGGCAACTAGGCAGCAACAATCTCGAAAACATGAAAACCCTGAAAGAAGTCAAACCATCAGATGATCACCGGCACAGGTACTCATCCATGTTAGGAGAGGAGAACTGCATGATGAATTTTCAAGGCATTTTCAAGATTTTAAAAAGGTTGAGGATGAAATGCAGCTGGTTTCCTCTCCCTTTACCTGCAGTGTTGATAGTGCACCCACTGATGTTCAGCTTGAACTCATTGACCTGCAGTCTGATTCACTACTGAAAGAGCACTTTAAGTCAGCATCACTGCTAGAGTTCTACTCTGCTCTCAAGGAGGAGAACGTTCCAAACATGGGGAGACATGCTCAGAAGATGTTGGTTCTCTTTGGATCCACCTACACACAGTGGCGTCGCGTGGGTAAAATAACAGGGGAAGCCAAAAAAAATTATAAAAAAAAATGTATTAAATATTTTTATTAATATCTTTTTTTTTTTTTTTTTTTTTAGTCAAGTAGTCACCATGTACACTACAGTATGGCGCGGCGGCCAGTCAAACTTTCTTAACAGATTGCAGAATGGGTACAATACAGTACGGCTCAATACACACAATTGTATAAGGGGATGCAGACCAGAGGTCCTATAAGGAGGTCCTTTGTCCCCACAGCCATCAGACTGTACAACAGCGTATTATAGTTACACCTGTTTTTACACCTGTTTTTACACCTGTTTTTACATCTGTTTTTACACCTGTTTTTATACACCTGCTTTTATCTAATCACGCTACTATTTTATTTTTAATTTTAATATTGATGGGTATGATTTAATTGAATTTTATCATGTACTTATTTTAATTCATGATGCAGACATAACATGTAACTACTGTATGGGAATGGTCAATGTCTGTATACTATGTGAGCTGCGAGATACCCTGAATTTCCCCAAGGGGATTAATAAAGTATCTATCTATCTATCTAGAGAAAGACGTTTGTCTTGTTTACATCAGGGTCCCCCATTTTCAATTCATAGTGACATTTATGACATACAAGACATCATGACATCAAATATACAGTACTGTTACCCCTAGATCCTGACAGAGTATATACATATGATGGGGAGGGGACTGTACATTAGGAGGGGGTGGGGTGGGAGAGAAATATACATACGGCCGGTGTTGTTTTCGAGGAGGGAGTAGGATTCCGCAGACCACCGGGAGAGAATATGACTGTCTATTAGACAAACGTGACAAGACAAACGTATTTCTCTGGTCTGCATCCCCTTAACAATTGTGTGTATTGAGCCGTACTGTATTGTACCCATTCTGCAATCTGTTAAATAAAGTTTTCATTCATTCATTCATTCAAGTGTCTGTTGCGCCGCGCGCCCAGCCATCAGAGCGCTCCTACTGTAAAATGCGGAAGCAGTCATTTCAGCCTCAGTTTTACTCGTTTATAAAAATGATTTAAAATGTTTATTAGAAACGCCAAGCTTTCAAACCCCGCCGCATCTGTGTGTGAAACCCTAATGGAACGCTGGGTACCTTTGACATTTATATCCGATATATTTTGGACCCACCGCTAGCTTTTAAGCAGTGCTTGATGGTGCACATTAACCTGGCTACTACGGAGGAATAAGTTACTGCGTATTCCAGCCCCTGGCTTGCATTGCAGTCATGAAAGGGTATACAAGCTTGCCTGATAACGTTAGTTAGTCCTTAGTCAGGCTGCTCAGTTCTTACCTGGTCAATAATGTGGTCCTCCTCTTGCCAGATAGATTTGTTAAATCATAATATCCACAGTGGTGTGCTCTCCTGGTCCTCAGTACTGTACTGGGATGTCACATTAGGTAGTCAGGTGGAAACGTGAACTTCTGAGTGCCCCGCCTCCAGGTGGAAAATATGCTGAGCGTCTTCCTCCCAGCTCCGTTTTAAACTTTTAGGGTGTGGCACAGTGGCAGTCAGCTCGAATCTGATTGGCTAGGATCGGATTTGGAGTTTGGACTCACTCTATAATGCTGGAAGCCTGGAGAAAGAGACCTACCCACTGCCTCTCTCCTATACTAGCTGCAGTAGTGAGCACAGTCTGACAGTGTGTTAGAGGGAGTGAGAAGGAGAAGAGGGAGACATATAAAAAAAAAAAAAAAAAAAAAACACAGATGCACAGATGAAAAAGAATGTAAACTATATTAAAAAAAATTATATTTTAATTTTTTATTTTTTTTTATTTTTCATATTTCATAATTTGATATGAATTTATAGGGAGGCATGGCTTCCGTTGGCTTCCACAAGGATTCGCCACTGCCTACACATGTGAACAGACATTATCAGTCATGAAGTTTACCAAATCCAGGTACAGATCCTCTCTCACTGATGAACATCTGTCAGCTGTGCTTTGCATCTCCACCTCAGACATTCAACCTGACTTTGATGGACTTGTTAAAGCTCAAAAGAGACTGGATTTCTCACACTGAATGAAAAAAAAGAACTGAAGAACACTAAAACGTGGAAATATAACAAGTGAAATGGGACACATGATCTTTTTTTTTTGCACAGTTCTGAAAACATTAAATGTAAAGTCAAAAAGGCTACAAAACTGGGACACTTTTCTTTACACAGTTACACAGTTCAGTGACATGTCTTGTTTATTTTAGCTACAAAGATGATGTGATGTCTTTAGAAATCTAAGAAAATCCTTGTTTCAATATTATATGAAACTCAAAATGCCCTTTGTTATTAATGTGACTGAAAATTTGTTAAATGTTTCACATTTTGTTTATCATTATTATTATTTATCATTTTGGAAATTCTATTTGAATAAATGATATTTTTGACCTTTGACCTTTTAATTGCCAAATAATAACATACACTCTTACCAGCGGTCAAAACAATGCCATTTACTGCTTTTTATATAGAAATAAAATATATATTATGCATAATTGAGTTCGGAATTTTGGCCCGGCCCTCCAAAATATTTTCAGTTGCTCATTTGGCCCCCTGGGGAAAATAATTGCCCACCCCTGCTCTAGTCTAACGTCTCAGGGGTAGTGTGAGTCCCTCTAACGTCTCAGGGGTAGTGTGAGTCCCTCTAACGTCTCGGGGGTAGTGTGAGTCCCTGTAATGTCTCAGGGGTAGTGTGAGTCCCTCTAGTGTATCAGGGGTAGTGTGAGTCCCTGTAACGTATCAGGGGTAGTGTGAGTCCCTCTAGTGTCTCGGGGGTAGTGTGAGTCCCTCTAGTGTCTCAGGGGTAGTGTGAGTCCCTCTAGTGTCTCAGGGGTAGTGTGAGTCCCTCTAGTGTCTCAGGGGTAGTGTGAGTCCCTCTAGTGTCTCAGGGGTAGTGTGAGTCCCTCTAGTGTCTCAGGGGTAGTGTGAGTCCCTCTAATGTCTCAGGGGTAGTGTGAGTCCCTCTAGTGTCTCTGGATAGTGTGAGTCCCTCTAACGTCTCAGGGGTAGTGTGAGTCCCTCTAACGTCTCGGGGGTAGTGTGAGTCCCTCTAACCGTTAGAGGGACTCACATTACCCCCGAGACGGACTCACATTACCCCCGCGACACTAGAGGGACTCACACTACCCCCGAGACGTTAGAGGGACTCACACTACCCCTGAGACGTTAGAGGGACTCACACTACCCCAGAGACTCTAACGTCTCGGGGGTAGTGTGAGTCCCTCTAGTGTCTCGGGGGTAGTGTGAGTCCCTAACGTCTCGGGGGTAATGTGAGTCCCTCTAGTGTCTCGGGGGTAATGTGAGTCCGTCTCGGGGGTAATGTGAGTCCCTCTAGTGTCTCGGGGGTAGTGTGAGTCCCTCTAACGTCTCAGGGGTAATGTGAGTCCGTCTCGGGGGTAATGTGAGTCCCTCTAGTGTCTCGGGGGTAGTGTGAGTCCCTCTAACGTCTCGGGGGTAGTGTGAGTCCCTCTAGTGTCTCGGGGGTAGTGTGAGTCCCTCTAGTCTAACGTCTCAGGGGTAGTGTGAGTCCCTCTAGTCCAGGGGGTATCGTGAGTCCCTCTAGTCTAACGTCTCAGGGGTATCGTGAGTCCCTCTAGTCTAGCGTCTCAGGGGTAGTGTGAGTCCCTCTAGTCTAGTGTCTCAGGGGTAGTGTGAGTCCCACTAGTCTAGCGTCTCAGGGGTAGTGTGAGTCCCTCTAGTGTCTCGGGGGTAGTGTGAGTCCCACTAGTCTAGTGTCTCAGGGGTAGCGTGAGTCCCTCTAGTGTCTCGGGGGTAGTGTGAGGGGCCTTTCTCACTCACTAATCGGGGTTCCGTTCCATTCCGTACCGTCCTCATTCCGGGTTGGATGCGAACTTCCCCCTCCCTCTCCCCCCTCTAGTTTGCGTACACACTCAGTCTTGGTGCGCTCCGGGTTCTGTTTGCTTTTTGAGCGTTTACGCTTGCCGTAGGCGATGATGTCACGCTCGAAAATGTAAACAGGAAGTGTGTTAACACGGAGACTGGAGACTGTATGCTGATATAAAAGAAACAAATAACCAATAAATATAACCAAAGTTATATTTGAACCTCTGTTGTCAAGCCTTGTCAATGTAACCCACCCCCCTTTTCTCACGAATGGAACTCTGTTGTAGAGTCCGCTTTTGAGTGTTTTACAGGGTTAACAATAACGCTAAGCTAACGGCTAGTTAGCTTAGTCTGTCCAGCAGACTGGATGCTGATATAAAAGAAACAAATAACCAATAAATATGGAGTTATATTTGAACCTCTGTTGTCAAGCCTTGTCAATATAACCCACCCCATTTTATCACGAATGGATGGTGTTGTAGAGTCCGCTTTTGAGTGTTTTGCAGGGATAACGATAACGCTAAGCTAACGGCTAACGCTAGTTATCTTAGCCTTTTACTAGTAACATTGCTGCATCGATTATATTGAATGTCATTGATCTACTGGTCGACCACGGCCGACTGGTTGGGCACCACTGGTCTAATAGAAATAAATGCATTCGAACAAGAAAGTATAGTATACAGCAATGGCTAACGCTAAGCTAACGGCTAACGCTAGTTAGCTTAGCCTGTCCAGCAGCTAACATTATCCCATCGCTCGTGGCAATTATATTACATGTCATTGGTCTATTGGTCGACCACGGCCGACTGGTTGGGCACCACTGGTCTAATAGAAATAAATGCATTCAAACAAGAAACTAATGTATAGAAATAGCATGGCAAACAAAAATTGCCAGGCCTAATGCGAGCCAGGGAAGTGTTGCGCTTTGTAACGTGGCTTCATGTTTTCATCCACTGAGCTGTGAGGTTCCACATGCTTGTTTTTGGTTGAGGTCTGAACTCTCAAATTGCCCATAAATATCTTTTTTGTCCAGTGTGGTTTTATCTGCCCAAAATTCAAGCAAGCATGACAGTAACGACGTTGTGTGTGTCACGCCCCCCGCTCCCACGGCCCGATTCCAAAACCACCTAATCCAACTGTCCCAGGTTCAGCGGGGGGTAAAACGATTCAGTGCCGGTTCGATCCCAAAAAGGGGTGTGTCCGTCTGAGTAAGAACACTCCCCCCCGTTCCCGGGAGCAGTGATTCGATCCCAATACGTGAGTGAGAAAGGCCCCTGAGTCCGTCTAGTCTAGCGTCTCAGGGGTAGTGAGTCCCTCTAGTGTCTCGGGGGTAGTGTGAGTCCCTCTAGTCTAGCGTCTCGGGGGTAGTGTGAGTCCCTCTAGTGTCTCGGGGGTAGTGTGAGTCCCTCTAGTCTAGTGTCTCAGGGGTAGTGTGAGTCCCACTAGTCTAGCATCTCAGGGGTAGTGTGAGTCCCTCTAGTGTCTCGGGGGTAGTGTGAGTCCCTCTAGTCTAGTGTCTCAGGGGTAGTGTGAGTCCCTCTAGTGTCTCGGGGGTAGTGTGAGGGGCCTTTCTCACTCACTAATCGGGGGTCCGTTCCATTCCGTACCGTCCTCATTCCGGGTTGGATGCGAACTTCCCCCCTCCCTCTCCCCCCTCTAGTTTGCGTACACACTCAGTCTTGGTGCGCTCCGGGTTCTGTTTGCTTTTTGAGCGTTTACGCTTGCCGTAGGCGATGATGTCACGCTCGAAAATGTAAACAGGAAGTGTGTTAACACGGAGACTGGAGACTGTATGCTGATATAAAAGAAACAAATAACCAATAAATATAACCAAAGTTATATTTGAACCTCTGTTGTCAAGCCTTGTCAATGTAACCCACCCCCCTTTTCTCACGAATGGAACTCTGTTGTAGAGTCCGCTTTTGAGTGTTTTACAGGGTTAACAATAACGCTAAGCTAACGGCTAGTTAGCTTAGTCTGTCCAGCAGACTGGATGCTGATATAAAAGAAACAAATAACCAATAAATATGAAGTTATATTTGAACCTCTGTTGTCAAGCCTTGTCAATATAACCCACCCCATTTTATCACGAATGGATGGTGTTGTAGAGTCCGCTTTTGAGCGTTTTGCAGGGATAACGATAACGCTAAGCTAACGGCTAACGCTAGTTATCTTAGCCTTTTACTAGTAACATTGCTGCATCGATTATATTGAATGTCATTGATCTACTGGTCGACCACGGCCGACTGGTTGGGCACCACTGGTCTAATAGAAATAAATGCATTCGAACAAGAAAGTATAGTATACAGCAATGGCTAACGCTAAGCTAACGGCTAACGCTAGTTAGCTTAGCCTGTCCAGCAGCTAACATTATCCCATCGCTCGTGGCAATTATATTACATGTCATTGGTCTACTGGTCGACCACGGCCGACTGGTTGGGCACCACTGGTCTAATAGAAATAAATGCATTCAAACAAGAAACTAATGTATAGAAATAGCATGGCAAACAAAAATTGCCAGGCCTAATGCGAGCCAGGGAAGTGTTGCGCTTTGTAACGTGGCTTCATGTTTTCATCCACTGAGCTGTGAGGTTCCACATGCTTGTTTTTGGTTGAGGTCTGAACTCTCAAATTGCCCATAAATATCGTTTTTGTCCAGTGTGGTTTTATCTGCCCAAAATTCAAGCAAGCATGACAGTAACGACGTTGTGTGTGTCACGCCCCCCGCTCCCACGGCCCGATTCCAAAACCACCTAATCCAACTGTCCCAGGTTCAGCGGGGGGTAAAACGATTCAGTGCCGGTTCGATCCCAAAAAGGGGTGTGTCCGTCTGAGTAAGAACACTCCCCCCCGTTCCCGGGAGCAGTGATTCGATCCCAATACGTGAGTGAGAAAGGCCCCTGAGTCCGTCTAGTCTAGCGTCTCAGGGGTAGTGAGTCCCTCTAGTGTCTCGGGGGTAGTGTGAGTCCCTCTAGTCTAGCGTCTCGGGGGTAGTGTGAGTCCCTCTAGTGTCTCAGGGGTAGTGTGAGTCCCTCTAGTGTCTGGGGGGTAGTGTGAGTCCCTCTAGTGTCTCGGGGGTAGTGTGAGTCTCAGAGGTGGGGGGACATCAAAGACAGCGTGGTCATTATGCCGGAAAATAAACACTGACTGTAGCAGAGCCTCCTTAATAAACACATAAGGATGCATATGGATAATGGGGCAGTGATGGATACACACACACACATACACCCTCACCATCACACAGACACACTCTCACATACACACACACACAACATTGCCTATGACGC
>NC_140166.1:117393467-117395967 GCF_963971535.1 Notolepis coatsorum
ACATATTATTAGCCTACTTAATGAATTCATAGTCTACATTACATGACATATTAGCTTGCTTGATTAATTCATGATAGTCTATATTACATGATATTAGCCTGCTTAATGCATTCATGATAGTCTACATTACATGATATATTAGCCAGCCTGATGAATTCATGATAATCTATATTAATTTGGCTATACACAGGGAATGGAACCCCTAACTCTGGCAGTGTTAGTGCCTTGCTCTACTATTTGAGCTACACAGGGAATGGGACCTCTAACCCTGGCAGTGTTAGTGCCTTGCTCTATACTACTTGAGCTACACACCTAACATTTTGTTCTCTTTCTCTCTCTCTCTCTCTCTCTCTCTCTCTCTCTCTCTCTCTCTTCTCTCTCTCTCTCTCTCTCTCTCTCTCTCTCTCTCTCTCTCTCTCTCTCTCTCTCTCTCTCTCTCTCTCTCTCTCTCTCTCTCTCTCTCTCCATTACCAGTCAGAACACACGGCTCAGCGTTCGTCGGGTGCATCGCCCGATCTGACACCGTTCCTTTTACGGGTTCAACAGCTTGCTTGTTGTACAGCAAAGTAATTAGAACGGCACGCTCATATTAATTAACAAAGACCGTTATCACTTTATTAATCCATATTAGAGAGGAGGAGGAGGAGGAGGAGGAGGAGGAGGAGGAGGAGGAGGGGAGAACACAGCCAATGGAAAGCTCTCTCTCTCTCTCTCTCTCTCTCTCTCTCTCTCTCTCTCTCTCTCTCTCTCCTCTCTCTCTCTCTCTCTCGTCTCTCTCTCTCTCTCTCTCTCTCCCTCTCGCTCTCTCTCGCTCTCTCTCTCTCTCTCTGGGTCCCTCACATGACAAGAGTAAGTATGTTTTAGGACATGGAAGTCCATGGAGAAATGGGACAGGAATTGATTGATTGATTGATTGATTGATTGATTGATTGATTGATTGATTGATTGATTGATTGAAAACGTTATTAACAGATTGCAGAATGGGTACAGTACAGTACAGCTCAATACATACAATTGTTAAGGGGATGCAGACCAGAGAAAGACTTTCGTCTTGTTTACATCAGGGTCCCCCATTTTCAATTCATCGTAACATATATGACATACATGACATACAGATAGACAGTACTGCTACATCTATACATTTATGACATACCAGATTTGCAAATACAGTACTGTTTGTGATACAAAAAGAGTCCAGAAAAAAAAGTATATACATTTGACGTAGAAACTGTACATTGGATTGGGTAGGTGGGGGGGGGGGGGGGGGGGGACTGTACATTGGAGGTGGTTGGGTGGGTGGGGGGGGGGGAGGTTGGGTAGGAGTGGGGTGGGTGGGGTACACTGTACAACTGTACAAACAAAACTGTACATTGGAATATTGACAAGACCATACTTGGTAATTTACTGTACATTGGAGGGGGTTGTGTTCGGACATTTACAGTGGCCAGTTTCGAATTGCAGTCTCCCTTAGGTGTTTTTTGAGAGTGTTTTTGAAAGTGGGTAGTGATTCACATTCCTTTACAGCTTTGGGTAGGGCGTTCCACATTGATGTGGCATAATTGCGAAACGTGTTTAGTCCCTTGTTTGAGCCGAATCTGGGTTTAACATGATTTGTGGAGCTCCCTCTGGTGTTGTGATCGTGGTATTCACTGACCTTTGGGAAGTATTTTGACATGTACATGGGTACCTTGGTCGTGTAGTGTATCTTGTGGACCAGGCCCATTGCAAGTTGCTGTACTCTGTCGTCTACTCTAAGCCATCCTAGGTTGTCAAAGTGGGCAGGGGTGAGGTGGGTTCTAGGAGTAAGGTCAAGCAGTAGTCTGACCAGTTTGTTTTGAGATGTTTGTAATTTTGTTTTTAGCGCCTTTGAGGTGCTTTGGTACCATGAGGTACAAGCATAGTCGTAGTACCCTTGAATGAGTGCTCCTGCCAGAGTCTTCAGGGTATTCCTGTTTACCAGTGAGGAGATCCGGTACAAGAATCGAGTTTGTTGGTTGACTTTTTTTTATTACATTGGATGCCATTTTGTCACAGGAAAGATTTGCCTCTAGGATGGAACCCAGGTAGGTAATATCTTCTTTCCTTGTGACAATATTGTCACCCACTGTTACTGAGAAGCCGTCGGTCTTGCTGAGTTTGTTATTTGAACCGAAGAGAATGGACTCTGTTTTGCCCATGTGTAATGATAGTTTGTTATCAGCGAGCCAGGTGCAGATTTTGCCTAGTTCTGAGCTGAGGGTTTTTTCAACCTGTAACTTGTTCTTGTCAGAGACCAGCAGGGCTGAGTCGTCCGCAAACAGGAACAAGTTGCAGTCACAAGCTGACGACATGTCATTTGCATAAATTAGGAACAGTAGCGGACCTAGTATGCTTCCTTGTGGAACACCACAGCTTACTGTGAGGGGGGGGGGGGATAGGGTACCGTTTACCTCCACCATCTGCTCTCTCCCCTCCAGGTAGGATTGCATCCAGCTCACTGATAGACTATCAACAAACAAAA
>NC_140166.1:117398467-117403066 GCF_963971535.1 Notolepis coatsorum
AATGTTTCTGATATTTTACATTCAGAGTTAATTGTATTGTTTACACGGTTAATTTTTCTCATATTTTTATATCCAGATCTAATTGCAATAATCTAATCTAATCTATATGTCTTTCTACTATTACCCTGCCCATACCTGCACCTCCCCTCCCCCCTCCCCCATGCTGCTATGACGCCCAGATTTAACCAAGAGGATCAATAAAGGAATATCTTAAATATCTTATCATATAGCACTGTATATACATGTACATACAGTATATCCTCAGACACGTGCACACAGGTACACTCGTACATGTATACAGAACCTATAGGCATACTCGCAAACGCGTGACAAACACACTCATGCAAACGCACGTAGATGTACACACACACACTCATCAGTTCACAAAAGAATCAGCCACAAACTGAGCCACGCAGCGCTCTGTTTCAGTGTTGACATGTTTTTATTTTTTTCCCTCTTTCTCGTTCCTCCTCGTGAACAGATGAGGTCTCCCTCCGATGAGGCATATCCGAAAGGTTTCATTAGAAAACGCTGATATGGCAGTGGCTAATTAACAAAATGAGCTTTATATGGAGAAGGGGGGGGGGTTACAGTCTTCCTTTTGTATACCCCCCCCCCCCCCCCCCCCCTCCCTTTGGTCTCTCTCTTCCTTTCTCTATCAGCGGCTCCAACCCTCAAAGCGGGAGGAGGCTTTACAAGCACAGCACTTCTAAATACGGAACACAATGGAGGAAAAAAAAATACCCGCTTTTTTAATTCGCTTCATTAAGTATCTTTTTTATGCGTCTCAGCTCACATTGTCCGTATGATCAAAGGGCATAATTAATTTAGCTGATTCAGTCTGATATCGCCCCCCCCCTCACAGAGAAACAGGTGGATGCCCTGTGCGCTCAGTAAGTCTTGTGAGATACTGTGTAGCTCGTGGGTACAGTGTTACACTCAGCAGGTAACCCTCCTCGGGTCAGGGGTTCGATTCCCACTGGTAACACCCGTACTAAAAGATGTATACATTACTGTAAAGCAGGGGTCAGCAACCTTTTTGACATGAGTGCCTGTTTGAAATATAGTTGTAACTAGTGTGCCTCAACAATATTCCATGCATTGTAATTTTTTTTCTCATAATCAGGTCTTTTTAATGATCATTTTTACATTATTACATCATTATTGTTATTGTTATTATTAACAATATTATTATGATGGTTGTATCAACCCTAAATCTGAGTTGGGGGGGGGGGGGGGGGGGATGCAATGCAGACAAACAGCTGCATACAGTGCGACCATTTCACTCACATTTGCCCATTCATTTTTGGACCACATCACACACCATCGGTGTGTGTACTGTACGTGTGCTGTCATAGCTCCACCTACAGGCCTAATGGAGAACACCAGGAGAACACCAGGATGTGAATGGAGGGTGAATGTGAGGTATATCGTGTAAATAAGTTTTGATTGATCGCAAGACTACACTGTAAAAAAATAAATAATAATAAGTTACCAGAACTTAAAAATATTGAGTTCAGTTACTGTGCATTAAGGTTTTCAGTTTTCAATCATAATACGTTAACAGAAAAAATAAGTACACAACCACATTATTTCAACCTAATTAAAACTATGTTTATTGTCATTGTTTTAAGAACACAAGTTGACTCGGTAATACTCACATTTTGAGTAAAAAAAAAAAGGCTTTTAACATGTGCAATGTTCAATGAAATAGAAAAATAAATAATAAAATGTGTTGATTAATCCCACTGGTCACAATGGTGACCGTAATAATGTTTTTGTTATAAGGCTCTGCAAATGTTACTGAATGATGTAGCAATGTATTTCCAGCTAAATTGAAATAATAAACAAATAAAGGGTCTAAATTAAATATGTGGTAGAAAAAAGAACCTGTGGGAGGATTTCAACAGATAAATGCGACAACAGTGCAAAATATTTCACTATAATATATATATATATATTTTTTTTTTTTTTTTTTTTTTTACTGCTGCCTCCCTGTGCCTATGAAAATGCCCCTGCGTGCCTATGCAGGCACGCGTGCCTAGGGTTGCCTACCCCTGCTGTAAAGCATGGGACAGCCCTTCATATGGTAGTAGGGGCGACAGTGTCTCAGGAGGTAGAGTGGTTGTCTGGGAATCAGAAGGTTCCCGGTTTGATTCTGGCTCCTCCCGGGTAAGAGTGTCGAAGTGTCCTTGAGCAAGACACTTAACCCCTAACTGCTCCCGACGAGCAGGTTGGCACCTTGCATGCGGTTGCCTCTGCAACCAAATTGTAAAGTGGATAAAAGCGTTATATAAATGCAGCCCATTTACCATTTATATGCATAAAGTATATCATCAGAATGAAGGGATTCGTTGGAAGCACTGATCCTGAAGCCCACTAAGTAGGACACGGCACTAACACCACCAGGGTTAAAGGTTCGATTCCCACTGGGGTTGTCCATGCTAAAAAAAGGTACCATCGAGCCCTTCGGATAAAAGCTGGGCATGTTAATTCTCGAGGAATGCAATATAGAAGAATGTCCTGATTGAGGCCCTTTTCCTAAAACATTTCATACTTTCCCTTGTTTCAGTGTCTTCTCTCTGATGTTACCTCCATGTCAGATCAAGGTCAAACCAGTGCGTTACTGAAGATTATTTTATTGTCAATGTACACAAGGTAATTTAAATGTGTCTTTTCGCATATCCCTCCTAGTTACAGAAATACACAGAGTCCTCATATCCTCCTAGTTACACATACACACAGTCCTCATATCCCTCCTAGTTACACATACACACAGTCCTCATATCCCTCCTAGTTACACATACACACAGTCCTCATATCCCTCCTAGTTACATATAGTCCTCATATCCCTCCTAGTTACATACAGTCCTCATATCCCTCCTAGTTACACACAGTCCTCATATCCCTCCTAGTTACACACAGTCCTCATATCCCCCCTAGTTACACATACACACAGTCCTCATATCCCTCCTACAGTAGTTACACACAGTCCTCATATCCCTCCTAGTTACACACAGTCCTCATATCCCTCCTAGTTACACACAGTCCTCATATCCCTCCTAGTTACACACAGTCCTCATATCCCCCCTAGTTACACATACACACAGTCCTCATATCCCTCCTACAGTAGTTACACACAGTCCTCATATCCCTCCTAGTTACACACAGTCCTCATATCCCTCCTAGTTACACACAGTCCTCATATCCCGCCTAGTTACACACAGTTATCATATCCCTCCTAGTTACACACAGTCCTCATATCCCTCCTAGTTACACACAGTCCTCATATCCCTCCTAGTTACACACAGTCCTCATATCCCTCCTAGTTACACACACAGTCCTCATATCCCTCCTAGTTACACACAGTCCTCATATCCTTCTAGTTACACACAGTTATCATATCCCTCCTAGTTACACACAGTCCTCATATCCCTCCTAGTTACACACAGTCCTCATATCCCTCCTAGTTACACACAGTCCTCATATCCCCCTAGTTACACACAGTCCTCATATCCCTCCTAGTTACACACAGTCCTCATATCCCTCCTAGTTACACACAGTCCTCATATCCCTCCTAGTTACACACAGTCCTCATATCCCTCCTAGCTACACACAGTCCTCATATCCCTCCTAGTTACACACAGTCCTCATATCCCTCCTAGTTACACACAGTCCTCATATCCCTCCTAGTTACACACAGTCCTCATATCCCTCCTAGTTACACACAGTCCTAATATCCCTCCTAGTTACACACAGTCCTCATATCCCTCCTAGTTACACACAGTCCCCCCACACATATGCATTTAATCAGAGAGGTCACAGAGTAGGGTCACCTGCAGTGCAGCGCCCCTGGAGCAGTTTTTGGTGGTTCAGTGCCTTGCTCAAGGGCACTTTGTCGGGATGGTTTGCACAGTGATGGGCAAGCTACTTGGAAAATGTAGCAAGCTACACTACAAGTTACTCTCGATTAAATATAGCTAAACTACAATGGAAGCTATCCCCAGAGAAATGTAGCAAGCTACACTACAAGAACATGGCTAAAATAGCTAGCTACATCGGCACTATTTTTTTTTTTTTTTTACTTTGTGATCAAGTTTACACCAAACAAATAGGCAGGCAAAAAAATAGCTCAGTTTGATTGTTTATTATAAAACTGAAACAAGCCCTCGGTCTGGCTTTTTGTGTCATCCTTTTAACATGAGGAAAGAACTGTGGAAACGTAATAAATAAAAGGCAGTGAAACAATAATAAAATAAACACAAATATATACTCCCTCTATTGGAATGGAGACTTTTCAGCACAGGATAAACTACTGTTTCAACTCAAACCACAGTAACAAAATGACAATAACCTGGCCAAAGAAAAAGTGCAAGAAACATTTGTCTACAAAATAGACATTAACGAAATCCTATGTAACATTTATACATTCTTAAGTACGGAAATAAGCAGCATGGGGTAATCGGCATTGGAACTATACTACTACAGTATGTACTCAGAGTATAACACTCAAGCTTGACACTGCTAGACAAACAATACTATCCTTGGCTGCTAGATATGTAACTCACAAAACATTCCAGAGAACCACTGGTCTAGGAC
>NC_140166.1:117403266-117511028 GCF_963971535.1 Notolepis coatsorum
CATCATAACTGCAAATTTTTCAAGATTTTTACCGATTTAACTTTTAATTGAATTAGCACACGGCGCCTACACGTTGGACAAAAGTCGTGACTTTTAATAAAGTGTGTGCCCTCCCATAAAACGGAGTGTGATTGTTGTCTATATGTATCTTGTGTATCTACCCTCTGTACAGCACTTTGGTTGACACGCGTCATGTGAAATGTGCTTTATAAATACATTTGATTGATTGATTGATTGAATAAGGCGATGAAGTGGAAAGTCATCGTTTAATAATCTTTTATAAAAAAATTTAACATGCAGTGTTCAATCTAATCAACGAAGTTCTCGGTCTTGATACATATGAGCTCGACTCGTCGGGAGATGATTGAATTGATTGATTGAAAAGTTTATTAACAGATTGCAGAATGGGTACAGTACAGTACAGCTCAATACATACAATTGTTAAGAGGATGCAGACCTGAGAAAGACTTTCGTCTTGTTTCCATCAGGGTCCCCCATTTTCAATTCATCATATGACACACATGACATACAGATAGACAGTACTGCTACATCTATACATTTATGACATACCAGATTTTCAAATACAGTACTGTTTGTGATACTAAAAAAATCCAGAAGAAGAGTGTATATACATTTGACATAGAAACTGTGCATTGGGGGAGGTTGGGTAGGTGGGGTGGGGCTGTACATTGGAGGTGGGGGGGGGAGGCGGGGGGGGGGGGGGGGGTTGGGTAGGGGGGGGGGGGACACTGTACATTGGAATACTGACATACATTTGACATAGAGTCTGTACATTGGAGGAGGTTGGGTAGGTGGGGTGGGGTTGGGTGGGGCTGTACATTGGAATACTGACAAAGCCATGCTTGGTCTTTATTGTACAACTGGGTTAGGACATTTGTAGGGGCCAGTTTTGAATTGCAGTCTCCCGTAGGTCTCCGTCTCATACAGTAGCGGTATATTTGCTATGCATGACGGTGTGTGACGTCTGCAGGCAGTTAAGCTGTTTCCTGCTTATCTGCATAATGGAGTAGAGGTGATGGGTTTACAATGTGGTGATTTCATATTTTATCACCAGACGCGGCAGTAACACACAACACAAGACCTCCCAGGCCTTCCTGTTATAGCAATCAGACCATGCAGCACCAGACACCGGTTCCCCGTGTTAATCCCCCACTCATTGCCATACTGTCGACTAAAGCCTGTATGGAACTAAAACGCATAATGCGTATTGTACAGTAATGTAAATCACGCTAAAGAAAAGTGTAACTTCTGTATGGCCTGACGGGAAGCCTCTCTGTCAGAAGGATGCATGTTCTCCCTGTGATGACATGTGGGTTCTCCTCCGACTACTCCTGGTTTCCTCCCACGCGTAGACGTGCGTGCTGAGCGTGGCTGCCCACTGCTCCTAAGCGGTTAGGATGCTTCAAATCAGAGGGATAATTTCCCCTAGGGTCGGCCCGTCCGTTGACTGGTTGGTTCTTAGGGTTCCTCCAGTTTGCTCTGAACTAGGAAAGACTGCTTTTTCCTTTGATGCTTCCAACACCTAAAAAGCCCTCTGAAGCTGAAGGTTCTTCCTTCTCTTGCTGCATTTAAAAGTCGACAGTAACAGTCTTAGCAGAATTTGTATTGTTTATTATTATTTATTGTGCCTAGATGTATGCAATTGCTGATCAATGGTGTCTTGTTTAGTAAGCTTGTTGTCGCTGTAAATGAGGGTAACCTCAGTGTCTTACAAGTTGAAATAAACAGGCTCAAGAAGGGGCCTGGATATAGCAGTAATATTGTACATGTATGATATTGTGGTAATACATGTATGCAGGGGCGGACCTAGCACATTTGGCGCCCTAGGCAAGTTACACCACTGCGCCCCCCCCCCCCCCCAAAATCAAAACATCTTCACCCTTTCACTGCCGCGCTACCAAACGGTTAACCCTTTTCACTGCGACAATACACAGAAGGTTAACCCTTTCACGGCCGTCGGTTGTGTGATAGTAACCCTCTGTCATGTGGCAGTGAAAGGGTTAAGAGTTATACAGTAAAGTACTGCACCTTTATTTTTTACAAGCAAGAACAAGAGCTAAGAATAAATGTAAAGTGCACACTAAAGAATTAAAACAAATAAACAACTTAGCTAACACACAATAATAACAATAACAAACAATAAAAGAATGTGCAACTTTGCTTTCAAAGAAAATTAAGAAGAAATGTAATGTGCACACTAAAGAATTAAAACAAACAACTTAGCTAACAATCAATAATAATAACAATAACAAACAATAAAATAACATGCACATTTGCTTTAAAAGAAAATTATGTATTGTAAAATATGTTACACATATATAATCAAAATATAATATGCTAAATAAACAAACAAATAAATAAAAATTACAAATTCACTTTGTCTAAAGAACTATTTACATTCCACTCCCTATCATCACACTTCAAGGTTAGCCTGTAGCTCCTACTGGTTTCCATTTACAGTGCAATCCTTCTGGCCTTCCTCGCTGCAAAGTCATCAATCACATCATCATATGAAATCTGACCAGCAACCTCATGGTTAATACTGATTACAGCCAGACCAGTGAGGATTTCTTGGGCCATGGTTGACCTCAGGTATGTTTTCAAGAGTTTTAATTTGCGGCCGGGTAGCGCAGCGGACTAAGCGTCTGTCTACCACCGCAGAGACACTGATATCAAATCCAGCTGTCAGCGGTGCCTCCGGCTTGGCCGGTCGTCATACTGACACAATTGGCAGTGTCAGCGGGAGGGAAGCTGGTGGGTGGTAATCTGGTCGTTGTAAACAGCGACTCCTACAGGTCGGTCAGGGCGCCTGCACAGCGAGGAAGGGATCTGGGTGAGGTAGTGTGCCCTCCCACGCGTTAAACTCACCCAATGAGAGTCCTCGCTGCCAGGTGAAAAGAGGCTGCTGGCTGTCTCCTATGTATCGGAGGAAGCATGTGATAGACTTCAGGGCTCCCTAGACCGGCAAGTAGGGGGAAAATGCGCGCAACAACCAGGAAGGGGATGGGGGAGGAAAATACAAGAAAAATAGGAGGAAAAAAAGCGGATAAAAAATATTGTTTTAATTTGGAAAAACTCTCGGCTGAAGCTACTGTTACTGGTAGCATTGCACTGATTTGCAGAGCAATACACAAGTTGGGATATATTTTTGTGAGCTGCTTTGGGTGTATGAATTTCAACAACTCAAGAGTTGTCATGCTCTTTGATGGCAAGTCAGGTACATTTTCCAACTCCTGAGCCAGCTCCTTCCCATCCAAATCAGATTGCCCTCCATGGTTTAAGGTGTGTACAAGTGCCTCTGCTTGCTTCATCAGCTCTTGGTGTGGCAGGTCTTGGAAGTTGTACAAAATTGCATACCTTTCACCTTGGCATGTTTCTCTTCTTCTTCTTTTCTTCTCTTTTTTTACTGCGACCTGGATGGCTTTTGTCTTTTCATAGTTCTCTAACATTAGTCTTTCTTTCATCGACGCTCAATTCTATAAACACTTGACCGATACCCATCAATGCACAGCACTCTAGCATGTTCTGACTGTGAACACCTAAAGCTGAGGCTCAGACCGACTGACCGTTTTAGATTTTTGGCTCATTTTCCCTTATGTTAGAATTTTTTTTATATAAAAATAATGGTTGCAGATATAGAGGGGGGCGCCAAAACTGTGCCAAAAAAAAAAAAAAAAAAAAAAAAAAAAATGATAAATAGGCAACTGCCTATATCGCCTGTAGGAAGCTCCGCCATACACCAGTAAAACCTGTATGATATAGCGGTAATACATGTGTGATATAGCGCTAATACATGTATGAATCAGCAGTAATACATGTATGATATAGCGGTAATACTAGTGGTGGGACTCGATTAATCATTTTTATCAAATTAATTCGAGACTTTATAGTTAATTAATCTAAATTAATCACATTTTTATCGCATATCAATAGTTGATGTGAAAAGCAACATTTTTCAATTCAAATTAATTTTGGTATACGAGTGAATCAATGAATATACATTATACATACGTTTAAGCAGCAAAATCCTGTATTAGCTACTACACAGACCAACAGATCAATGCCATTTTTAACAAAGTGCAGCAATTTTCTGAATAATATATATATACACTGTAGCGCAAAGGACCTTTTGTAAACTCAAGCACTTTCGAGGTAAAAGTAAATTGCAGTACTTTCAAGTACATTCCAGAACAGTTGACCATTGGAAAAAAAACTCTTGATTGATCTCAATTTCTGTTATAAATTTTTTTTTTATGAACAAACCAGACTAAGAAAAAAGGTTATTTGCGATTTATTATACTTTATACTTATAGCACATGCAAGAGTCTGGTCTCCTTTGAAAGGTAACATTCTTACACAATAAAGAAAAATCATCATGCGATTAAATGCATACATTTATTTTACTTTTAATTATTTCTGTAGTTAATTAATCTAAATGAATGAGACATACATGCAGGGGCGTAGCTGTATATTCTGGGCCCCATGAAAGTTTGTATTTGTAGGCCCCCAGTGAATGCAAGTGCGTGCAAGCGTGCAAGCAAAATTTGTTTTGGCCATTTATTTATTGATGAAAACGCATAATATGGTTTTTACCTATACATTCGGATCAGCAGTTCAGCACCTGCACTGTTGGTGGGTGAGCCTAGTAAAGGATGTCGCATTGCGTTCATCTTCAATGAATGGACCAATGCAATAGTCTACCAAAGCCCCCCCTCTCTCTCTATATATCTCACACACACACACACACACACACACACACACACACACACACACACACACACACACACACACACACACACACACACACACACACACACACACACACACACACACACACACACACACACACACACACACACACACACACACACACACACACACACACACACACACACACACACACACCAGAAACAAACACAGTATCAATGAGAGCATCAATAAATACACCTGAGTGATGTCTAGTAAAATTTAAATTATAATAAAAAAAAATGTTGGGCCCCCCCCCAGTGCTGGGGCCTTGGAATCATCCTAAACTACCCCCCCCCCCCCCCCCCAGCTACGCCCCTGCATACATGTATGATATAGTGGTAATACATGTATTTTTAGTACGATTGAAGCAGGTCTGGGGACTTACTCAGAGGCCCAGCCTGTATGTCCACATGACAGAGAATATAGACATTAGCTAAACACTCACAGTAACACGCTGCTGTGGTCCTTCAATGTCTGCTCACTGTCCAGGTGCAGTTTTACCATCCTGTCATTATCGAGTCCTGATTAGCAGGATGCAACCTTTCACTGCCAACATCCCGGGCCCTCCCCACACAAATAGAGACCCCCCCCCACATACACAGACAGACCCCCCCACACACAGACACCCCTCCCACATATACACATAGAGACCCCCCCACATACACAGACTACCACACACACACGCACAGACCCCACCCCCCCACACACCCTCCCACATACACACATACAGCCCCCCACACACATGCACAAAGCCTCCACACGCACAGAGCCCAGATAGCAAAAGGTGTTAATTCAATGTTGATTTATGGTCACAATGCTTGATTTTTGGTTAAGGTCGACGATTGATGTTGAATCACCCATTAACCACTAAAGCAATTGACTAATGTTGAAAACATATCATGGAATCAATATTGTTTTGTGGTTGCATTTTAATGATTGAAATGCCAATATCTAATAAATGTTGAATCAACGAATGCTGTTCAACTATGCTGTTTGTCGTCATTGTCTCATCACCCAGACTGCACTGCGCTTGTGCCCCGCCTCCCAGAATGCACCTGTGCGGCAGCTTCCTGGCAGCTACGTACCTCATGTCTCTCTCTGCATCGTTAAGACTGGTGAGTATACTGCATGGCAATAATGTCGATTATGTTGTATGTTGTATGTATGCTTTCGATTGCAAACGCCAGCGGAGTAGTGGTGTGTTTGTTTTTTCATGGTAGAGAATGTTATATTAACCGCTATGCGTGCCTCCTAGCTGAAGCTAATAGCTAGGCTAGTAGGCTAGCTGGTCCCTACTGCTTCCAGCCCTTGTGCTAAGCTAGGCTAGCTGCTTCCTACTGCTTCCAGTCCTTGTGCTAAGCTAGCTGCTCCCTACTGATGTTTTATATATTTACGTGCCGAGTATGTGTCCGGCGTGAATTCTGAGGCCACGTTCATAGTAGTGTGTGGTATACAGTGGACGTCGTTTCAATATATTGTGGCGGAAGAGAGTATTTTAGTATCATATTGAGCACATTGTCATGGAATACACCGCTTAGGAACAACAGGCTGGCTAGGCTAACTAGCTTGCACAACGATGTTTTATATATTTACGTGCAGAGTATGTGTGCGGGGTGAATTCTGAGGCCACGTTCATAGTACTGTGTGGTATACAGTGGACGTCGTTTCAATATATTGTGGCGGAAGAGAGTATTTTAGTGTCATATTTATTACATTGCCATGAGATATTCCGCTTGTCGGCTAACTTCTAACGTGCGCGGACTGATGACGACATCAACTCGACTCGAGACATTCGCAGCAGCATAATAAGACAACAGGCTGGCTAGGCTAACTAGCTTGCACGGCGACGTTTTATATATTTACGTGCAGAGTATGTGTGCGGGGTGAATTCTGAGGCCACGTTCATAGTAGTGTGTGGTATACAGTGGACGTCGTTTCAATATATTGTGGCGGAAGAGAGTATTTTAGTGTCATATTTATTACATTGCCATGAGATATTCCGCTTGTCGGCTAACTTCTAACGTGCGCGGACTGATGACGACATCAACTCGACTCGAGACATTCGCAGCAGCATAATAAGTTAATTAAACTTGACATACATTATATCGACGATAATTATCGATCATTTTTGGTCATATCGCCCAGCCCTAATGCAGGGCCTGTCTCTCTCCCTCCCTTCCTTATGTGTTCATGCTTAAAACAGTGAATGATCTTGTCAGAGCATTTTCAGAGCACTGTTAAATGGTCATTTTAAAACTAATATAAGAAATGAATGTATATAGTGGTATATTTATGAGGGGAAAAAATATTTGCAACAACCTTTATACAGGTAGGTTATTGATAACTAATTCTGTTATACAGTGACATTCATACAGTATCCTTTGATTTCACATAATTTAATTATTATTTCACAATAAAATACTGTAATCAAAATCAAAAGGTTAATTTGCATATTCTTGGTATCTAGGGACATCTATGGACCTCAGGGAATGTATTCACAGTGTCAGAAATATTGTGTCAGGCTTGCTTAAATTGTGATGAAACAAAGGAGAATATGAATTATGATTTTTCTTTGCATCTTTGACAGTGAATAACACCATGCTAATAATGACCAAACATTAAAAACTGCCACTGATCTCGTTCAGTCCCCTCTTGAGATCATGTGTAAAAAAAATCGAAGGAAATTAATAAAGGGAAGATGATTAAACCGAAGGTTCTGTAGATACAGTACTGAATTCTCCCATCCGTACCAATGCAATTTGAAATATTATTATAGAATATGATGCTTATAAATTACCTTATTATAGCTAATTTATAAGCATCATATTCTATAATAATATTTCATATTTCAAATCTTTCAAAATCTTTCAATTTGGATTTAGTATCACCAGGCATGCATAATAACAGATAATAATCTACTGTAATCTACTGTACTTTTAAATTTTCCCCACAGTGCAACCGTTTTGAAACTAATTTCAGATCTAATTGTTCCTACATGTTAACAATAGTATAGGGAAGAGAAACTATACTGCGTTTAAAAATTTGTCAAACGTTACCTTTTGTGGCTTATTATCCCGAATAATAACAGTTATTGAAATAATTCATACAGAACTCTGAACCTTGAATCCCATTATAATCTTCCAGGAAGTGTAGTTCAGAAAAATGCCCACGGTTCAAAAGTTCCAAAATGGTCGCCCTCTCGGAATATACTTCAGCCAATCGAAAAGTTAAATCTATCTAATGGCACTTTTAACCTAAACTAACGTATTGATGATAATATACATTCTACATGCTTTTGTGACATGTTAGTGATGTTAATAC
The DNA here is from genome assembly GCF_963971535.1 of Notolepis coatsorum. NCBI lineage: Eukaryota > Metazoa > Chordata > Actinopteri > Aulopiformes > Paralepididae > Notolepis > Notolepis coatsorum. The sequence goes on from NC_140166.1 coordinate 117,411,358, forward strand.
TTGAATAAGTTTGATATTAAAAACGCACATTTTATGCAACACTCGGGTGAAACAGGTTAACCTGCTGGTTGTGTGTCCCATTCACAGCTCAGTAAAAGAGAAGTGCTCCATCCATCTCGACTCCCGTGTCCGTTATTCACACAGGACAGAAACACAGTGGTCACATTTGCTTCACTGATTCTAATTTTCTTTTCTTTTCTTTAATAGGTTGAAGGTTCATCATCCTTACACAGCTTGCACAGGGAGAGATCTTATGTCCCATATGTGATGAACAGAAGTAAGCTCAACACTGCAGTGATGAGTGAAATTATTGGTTCTGTGTTTCAGGTTCATGGTAGAGGGGTCTACAGTCAAATTGTGAACTTATCATTTAACAGCATCATATTTTTTTTTTGCTGTTTAGTGTTAGTCTCCTTGTATTTAAAGAAGGCTAGACGCCGCAGAGAGGGAAGACGACACACTGGAGTGGCAGGAGAGTCCAGGCTGATGAGAAGTCCTGTCAACCAATACGGGTATGTGTACGGGTGGCAAAACAGCGCCAGTGTCCTCTCCATTCACACTCCATTGGGAGCAATTAGGGGTTACAGGGGCACTGCCATGCTAGACTAACTTAGGTTATTTGGATTGAATGTTTAAATTATGTATCCGATTTGTAAAATATAATTTAATAATAATTTCCCCCAATAGTATTGAGTTAACCTATGATTCCTTCCTAAACCTAGGTGTGTGAGGTGGGGCCCAGCAGACATACCGGACGGGGAGACAGGAAGCCTTGGGGGCTTTGAAAAGGGATCTGTGGAACATTTACTCAGGCATGCAATCTACTTTACTTTTGGTCAATTGACACATGAATAAACATCCCACATTAAGCAAAAAGGCCACCTTAATATTCAGAATGAGTAATGATGAGATAGCATGAAATTAAAGGTTTGCCACTCAATTTCCCAGAGGTGGCGACATCAAATTTAATTGTTGTTACTTAGGTACTCATTACATGTATTTGTATGTCTGTACACAGAGGAAGGGATGGGTGGGGCAGAGAGCAGAACTTCTGATGGAGAGGACCTACGTCATCCTGCAGCGGTACTTGAATAAAATGCCTGCACCAACGATGGTGGAGCTCAAAGAGGAATGGCCTTTTCTCTTCGCTCAGACGGGGCTTTTCTCCCACTTTGGCCTCCTGACAGACACCGATGCCCTTCAAAAGATCCAAGATGCCCTGGGTCAGAGAGGACGGACCATCCTGCAGTTCTGCCAGAAACTGGACAACCCGGAGATCAGGGAAGTTCTGGCCAGATATGATCCAGAGGCTTCGGAGAAGACTCCTTATGGTGTACTTCAAGGAGCCTACGGAGAAACTGCTGATGTAAGTTTTATTTATTTAAATATTAAAATATTTGAAATGCTAAACGAGTGATTACAAACCCTACAAACACTGTGATAGACCCTCTAAACCAGTGGTGCCCAACCAGTCGATCGCGATCGATGGGTAGATCGCGGGCTGATTTCAAGTAGATCTTGATTAATAAAATTAGATTATAATTTCTTTTTTTTTATTTCTTTTTTTTTGCAAAATCAACTCTGCCTCTCCTTGTTAACTACAACAAGCAATGCTGTTTGTTATTTAAGATGAGGTCGGACTCGGCACTGACAGATTTGTATTCATTATGCTGCTTTTATAAAGCCTTAAATGACTGCTTACAATATACAATTTTGGCTGGTAGCTCTCGGCTAGGTGGTAAATTAAAAAGTAGATCGACTTGGTTCAAAAATGGTTGGGCACCCCTGCTCTAAACACTGACAGACCCTCTAAACACTGTGATAGACCCGACAAACACTGTGATAGACCCTCTAAACACTGTGATAGATCTATCACAGTGTTTAGAGGGTCTATCACAGTGTTTAGAGGGTCTGTCACAGTGTTTAGAGGGTCTATCACAGTGTTTAGAGGGTCTATCACAGTGTTTAGAGGGTCTATCAGTGTTTAGAGGGTCTATCGCAGTGTTTAGAGTGTCTATAACAGTGTTTAGAGGGTCTATCACAGTGTTTAGAGGGTCTATTACAGTGTTTAGAGGGTCTATCACACCCTCTAAACACTGATAGACCCTCTATACACTGTGACAGACCCTCTAAACACTGATAGACCCTCTAAACACTGTGACAGACCCTCTAAACACTGTGACAGACCCTCTAAACACTGTGATAGACCCGACAAACACTGTGATAGACCCGACAAACACTGTGATAGACCCGACAAACACTGTGATGGACCCTCTAAACACTGTGATAGACCCTCTAAACACTGTGATAGATCTATAGATCTGTCAGTGTTTAGAGGGTCTATCAGTGTTTAGAGGGTATATCACAGTGTTTGTCGGGTCTATCACAGTGTTTGTCGGGTCTATCACAGTGTTTAGAGGGTCTATCACAGTGTTTAGAGGGTCTATCACAGTGTTTGTCGGGTCTATCACAGTCTTTAGAGGGTCTATCAGTGTTTAGAGGGTCTATCACAGTGTTTAGAGGGTCTATCACAGTGTTTAGAGGGTCTATCACAGTGTTTAGAGGGTCTATCACACCCTCTAAACACTGATAGACCCTCTAAACACTGACAGACCCTCTAAACACTGTATCAGACCCTCTAAACACTGTGACAGACCCTCTAAACACTGATAGACCCTCTAAACACTATGATAGACCCTCTAAACACTGTGATAGACCCTCTAAACACTGTGATAGACCCTCTAAACACTGTGACAGACCCTCTAAACACTGACAGACCCTCTAAACACTGTGATAGACCCTCTAAACACTGTGATAGACCCGACAAACACTGTGATAGACCCTCTAAACACTGTGATAGATCTATCACAGTGTTTTGAGGGTCTATCAGTGTTTTGAGGGTCTATCACAGTGTTTAGAGGGTCTATCACAGTGTTTGTCGGGTCTATCACAGTCTTTAGAGGGTCTATCAGTGTTTAGAGGGTCTGTCACAGTGTTTAGAGGGTCTAGCAGTGTTTAGAGGGTCTATCACAGTGTTTAGAGGGTCTATCACACCCTCTAAACACTGATAGACCCTCTAAACACTGTATCAGACCCTCTAAACACTGTATCAGACCCTCTAAACACTGTATCAGACCCTCTAAACACTGTGACAGACCCTCTAAACACTGTGATAGACCCTCTAAACACTGATAGATCCTCTAAACACTGTGACAGACTCTCTAAACACTGTGATAGACCCGACAAACACTGTGATAGACCCGACAAACACTGTGATAGACCCTCTAAACACTGTGATAGATCTATCACAGTGTTTGTCGGGTCTATCACAGTGTTTTGAGGGTCTATCAGTATTTAGAGGGTCTATCACAGTGTTTGTCGGGTCTATCACAGTCTTTAGAGGGTCTATCAGTGTTTAGAGGGTCTGTCACAGTGTTTAGAGGGTCTAGCAGTGTTTAGAGGGTCTATCACAGTGTTTAGAGGGTCTAGCAGTGTTTAGAGGGTCTATCACAGTGTTTGTCGGGTCTATCACAGTCTTTAGAGGGTCTATCAGTGTTTAGAGGGTCTGTCACAGTGTTTAGAGGGTCTAGCAGTGTTTAGAGGGTGTGATAGACCCTCTAAACACTGTGATAGATCTAGAAGTGCATGGATACACATTGTATTGCCTAGATGGTGTCAGGCTAGGCGATTGCTTAATTCTCTTTCCTGTCCAGTCTAACTGGATGCTGACTGTAGCTTGTTACTGTAGACCTACAGAGTGAGTAATTGAGTGATTAAAAAAAATCGCACTCGTGTGAAGTGAGGGGTGCTCTTATCATCGTACATCATCTCACCCACCTCTCTTCCTCCCTTTTTTATTTTTGTGTCTATCAGCTGCTGCTCGACAGTTTGACCCCAAGCTGACCGACCAGGACTACAGCGAAACTGTCAAGAAGTGGCTTCGTTATGCGCCAGACCGGGAGGGAGGCATCTCAAGGAACCGAAGTGACCCAAACTTAAGTCAAGCGAACCAGAGTCAAACTTAGGGTACCCCAGCACAGCACAGCACACCACACACTGTTTCCCTGGTTCATACAGTACAAGGAATTACCCTGGCATCTACTTGAATGACTTATGCTGCTTCAGCCTGTTCTTGGAACCGAAGTGACCCAAACTTAATTGTCAAGCGAACCAGAGTCAAACTTAGGGTACCCCAGCACAGCACAGCTACCCCAGCACAGCACAGCACACACTGTTTCCCTGGTTCATACAGTACAAGGAATTACCCTGGACACTGTTCTTCCATGGACGGCATCTACTTGAATGACTTATGCTTCAGCCTGTTCTTGCAGTGTTTATTTTTTTTATTTTTAATTTTAACCTTTATTTACCCAGGGTAGGTTCGCTGAGCACAGATGCTCTTTTTCAGCTACGCCCTGCTTCACATTCACAGAGTTCCATTCACACCTGGGAGCTGCCCAGGCCTAACAAAATTAATAGTTGGTTTCAGGTTGCCGACCGACCCTGCCGATTTAGGTGCGACCCAATATATTTTATGAGTTTTTAGAAAAAAAAAAAAAAAAAAAAAAAAAAAAAAAAAAAAAAAAAAAAAAACGTTTTTTTTTTTAATAAAGTTTCATAGAAATCTTAGTCAAACATTTAGTATTATGGATATTAAACATGCTGGCAGAGTACATGCATCCATGTTGTTGTGAACATTTTAATTAAATAAAGAAATTCCCTATCCATAGTCGCGTGGGAAAGAATAAAATAAAAAAATAAAATTAAATAAATTCCCTACCCATGGCCAAACTGACAACCAACCTGAAACCAACTATTAATTTTGTTAGGCCCCAGTAGGGCTGGGCGATATGACCAAAAACGTTATCGCGATAAAATTATAAAATTATTTTCATATAATTCGATATCGATAATTATCGTCGATATAATGTCCATCAAGTTTAATTAACTTCTTATGCTGCTGCGAATGTCTCAAGTCGAGTTGATGTCGTCATCAGTCTGCGCACGTTAGCCGACAAGCGGAGTATCTCATGACAATAAATATGACACTAAAATACTCTCTTCCGCCACAATATATTGAAACGACGTCCACTGTATATCCCACACTACCATAAACGTGGCCTCAGAATTCAAAACACACACATACTCGGCACGTAAATATATAAAACAGTGCCGTGCAAGCTAGTTATCCTAGCCAGCCTGTTGGTTCTAAGCGATGTATTCCATGACAATGTGCTAAATATGACACTAAAATACTCTCTTCCGCCACAATATATTGAAACGGCGTCCACTGTATATCCCACACTACCATAAACGTGGCCTCAGAATAAAAAAAAAACACATACTCGGCACGTAAATATATAAAACAACGGCGTGCAAGCTAATTAGCCTAGCAAGCCTTGTTGTTGATTGAGTCCTACCTCCTTCCGGGTCTCGGCCATCTCCTTCACTGATTGGTTGTTAGCTGTTGTGCGTAAGTACGTCATCACGTAACGCTGGTTGTTGTTAGTGAGTGTGCTGAGCCGAGGCTGAACGGAGCCAAGCTTGGAAATCGATATATCGAAACTTTGCGACCACGTTTCATGTTTATTTCGAGGAAATAATTTATCGCGATAGTTATCGTTATCGTTTTATCGCCCAGCCCTAGGCCCCAGTACAACCACAGTCTGACACTGTTGGCCACTGAGCAACTCCACTGGAGCAGTTGGGGGTTTAGTGCCTTGCTCAAGGGCACTTCAGCGGTTGGTGTTAAGGGTATGGGAGAGAGTTATATGGGAGAGAGTTATAGAAACATTAGGGGTGTAACGGTACACAAAATCCACGGTTTGGTACGTACCTCGGTTTTGAAGACACGGTTTGGTATTATTTTCGGTACAGTGGGGGGGGGGGGGGTTTTCCAAAAAAAATTGCTTTTCATTTATCTATTTATTTAACTGTATTAAACAATATAAAACGAATTGGCCATAATTGACTGAGCAAACTAATGCTTACTGCTGTAACCTACTAATAACACTTAAGTAAATCTGAAGATTATTATATAGCAGATGCCTTGGAGGATAAGTCGTGGACAACTGTAGATCATCTAAGCTCCACTGTGTTTAAATTCAAATCCTATGCCATTGTTTATATTTAACCCTTGTGTCTGAAAACTAAAGTATTATACTCTTATTAGGGGACTAAATTGAAAAACTCCATAAAAAGATTATGTTGAAATAATTTCCCACTTTCTTTTCCATAAATATTTTATTCAACTTCAGCCCTGATCATAACCATTTTTTATATTATTTTTGTAATGAAATACTCCCACTTTTCTGAAAAGAGTTGTTAAATATGACAAAAAAAAGAATATGTGGTGGTTATGATCGGGCTGAAGTGGAATAAACAATTTATGAAGAGTAAAAAAAAATAATAATAATAATTAAAAGATTATGCCACATATTATGTTGGCTCATCACTGCAAAGTTATCAAACAAATACGAATCTGATCAGACACAAGGGTTAAGTTGTTGTTCCCTTTCTAATTTCCTCAAACATCTAGTCTAGTTAATGTGATCAATATTATTTGACAATTGATGCTTTTTGTTGGACATTTCAGTCAGTAGTGAGCTCATACTTTGAGCTCATAAATTTATAGTTAAAATGATTGCAATATTGTCTTCGTTGTGCATGAATGCGTGTGCTCACCACACACAATATGTGTGTCACTATTCTGGCAGTGGCTATATTGTTAATGAAAGCCTGTTATAAGGTCTGTTGTTTTTTGTAAAAAGTTTTAGTCACTGGAAGTTCTGATACCCTAGAAAAAAATAAATTTTCATATTAAAGCCATGTTGTCATTTTTGTTCACACATTTTTGGAAATATGGTCATATAAGAATTGTATTATTATTTATTTAACAATAGTGTGTTTAACAGCAGGAAAAAAACATGTAATGTTATGATGTATACATATCAGCAGCAATATTTTAATGTAAAATGTACATTAATCAGTATTGATTCCTTAACTTTACAAGTTACAAGTAGATGTACAAGTTACAAATGTACAAGTAGAGTACCATTTAGATTATGGTTGAATAAACATTGATGTCTAACATTGATTCAATATAAAATCAACTAAAATGTGCATGTAGATTACCATTTAGATGATGGTTGAATCAACATTGATATAGTATCAGCTATGGTTGACACCTAACGTTGATTCAACGTTAGGGTCATAGACAACGATCTATATAATTTAGATGTCAGGCTTCAACATAGATTCAATATTTCTGCTGAACCCTATTTCAACGTTGATTCACTCATTTTTTGCTATCTGGGAGCTCACACACACACACACACACACACACACACACACACACACACACACACACACACACACACACACACACACACACACACACACACACACACACACACACACACACACACACACACAACCCCCCCCCACACACGCGTACAGCCCCCCCACAAAGACAGCCTTACACATACACAGCCCCCCCACACACATATACAGCCATCCCAATTTCAACTGTCTCTCCTAATAGACACCAAAGACACCAGACCCCCTCCCCTTCTGAATATATTTCTTCTCTTTCCTTTTCTATCACTTCCCTCCATCCCTCCCTCCGCCCCCACTAAACTGTCTTGTTTCACTCCCTTTCTCTGTCTCCTCCCCTCTTTCTTTCTCTCTCTATTTCTCTCTCTCTCTCTCTCTCTCTCTCTCTCTCTCTCTCTCTCTCTCTCTCTCTCTCTCTCTCTCTCTCTCTCTCTCTCTCCCTATCTGGCTGTGGTTGGTCTCTCTCTGTGTATCTCTGGATGTGGTTGCTCTCTATCTCTCTCTGGATACAGTATACTACTGTTATGAGAACACCTGTCCTTCTCTATCTCTCTCCCCATCTCTTTCTCTCTCTCTCCCCCCCTCTCTCTTGCCGTCTCTCTCTCTCTCCTTCCTCTTTCTCTATCCCTCTATCTCTTTCTCTCTTTGGCTGTGGTTGGTCTCTCTCTCGGTGTCTCTGGCTGTAGTTGGCCTCGCTCTCTCTCTCTCTCTCTCTCTCTCTCTCTCTCTCTCTCTCTCTCTCTCTCTCTCTCTCTCTCTCTCTCTCTCTCTCTCTCTCTCTCTCTCTCTCTCTCTCTCTCTCTCTCTCTCTCTCTCTCTCTCTCTCTCTCTCTCTCTCTCTTTGGCTGTGGTTGTTCTCTCCCTCTGTGTCTCTGGCTATGGTCTCTCTCTCTCTCTCTCTCTCTCTCTCTCTCTCTCTCTCTCTCTCTCTCTCTCTCTCTCTCTCTCTCTCTCTCTCTCTCTCTCTCTCTCTCTCTCTCTCTCTCTCTCTCTCTCTCTCTCTCTCTCTCTCTCTCTCTCTGTGTCTCTGGCTCTGGTTGGTCTCACACAAAAGAGAAGGAGGGAGGCCTGCATCGGAAAGTTCAGCCAAATGTTATCAACCGAAGGGGAGGGGCCCCCTGCTCCCTTTTCTCTAACCACCACCCTCCCCTGCCCCTCACTCTCCAGTGACCTCCTCCTCCTTCTCCCTCCTCCACCCTCCTTCTCCTTCTCCCCTTCTCACACTCCTCCTCCTCTCTCTCCCCTCTCTCACTCTATACCTCCCTCTCCCACTGCATCCCTCTCTAATTCCTTAATTCCTTCGCCTTCCCCTCCTCCTCCCCATCCCTCGGCCCTATCCACTTCCCCACTCCTTTCTCCCTTTCATCCCCTCCTCTCCACCTCTCTCTTCCCCAACTTCCATTTGTCTCCCTATTCTTCTCCCCTCTCCGGTCCCTCTAACCTCCTAACCCCCTGTCAGCATGCCCCCCCCCCCCCCCCCACTCTCAAAGTCCCCTCCCCCTGCCTGCCCACCCCCTCCCCCTCCTGTAAGCTGTCAACCAATCACAGTTTGAGCAGATGGATATCATCAGCAGCTGTCAGAGGGCCCAGGCAGGCCAGGTTGTCTGGCGAACCCAAACACCTGTAGTCTGTCACGGCTTTGATTGTTATCCAACCACCCCCCCTCCCCCCAATCCACCTCCTCTCCCTCGCCCTCTCTCCTCCTCCTCTCTGCTCCTCTCTCCCCATCACTCACTCAGCTCTGATCCGCCTGCCTGCCTGTCACAGGGCCCCTGCTAAGGTTTCTGCAGCCGAGAGGGGCTGAGGGTATGCTTTCTTGTGTGTGTGTGTGTGCGTGTGCATGTGTATGTGCATGCGTGTGTGTGAAGATGTGTGTGAAGAGTGTGTTCATGTGCATGTGTGAGTATGTGATATTTATTTGTGTTTTGATAGATTGTGTGTGTGTGTGTTATCTGCCTATTCTCAGTCCTTGCCCCACAATGGTGGAATGAACTACCCACCCCAGTTAGGACAGCAGCCGAAACCCGTCCAATCTTTCGCCGTCGACTAAAGACGCACTTCTTCAACCATTATCTGAAAAAAAAAAAAAAAAAAAAAAAAAAATTACCTAACCCTAACTAACCTTACTGTCATGCACTTGTCCTAATAAACTAACCTACACTGTAGCACTCAACACTTTGATGAACATTGTTACTCAGCTGATAGAGTCGTGCCCTTCCTGATGACTTGTCGTACAGAACTTGTACAGTAAGTCGCTTTGGATAAAAGCGTCAACTAAATGACAAAATGTAAATGTAAATGTAAATGTGCATGTTTAATGTTTGTCAGTGTTTTTGAGTGTGTGTGTGTGTGTGTGTGTGTGTGTGTGTGTGTGTGTGTGTGTGTGTGTGTGTGTGTGTGTGTGTGTGTGTGTGTGTGTGTGTGTATGTGTGTGTGTGTGTGTGTTAGTGTGTGTGTGTGTGTGTGTGTGCGCGTGTGTGCGCGTGTGTGTTTTGATGGAGTGTGGATGGAGGCGATTTATAAGCTGAGAGGGAAAGGGCTCCTCTTCAAAAGTTTGGCAGCATTTAAAAGGAACAGAGCCGACGGTCTGCAGAGAGAGCATGTCACCACGGCCCCTAGTCACTCCCCTTACTGCTCCTCTATCTCTCTGTATATCTCTCTCTCCCCCTCTCTATCTTTCTCATACTGTACAAGTCACGGAGGAGGAAGCAGAGCTTGAAGAAGGAGGGAAGATGAGAAGAGGAGGATGGTTACGTGATGGAGAACAAAAGAAAAAGGGATCTTGGATTCACTTAAATATTGTATGTATTGGGGGAGCTCCCGTAGCTCACCGCATATCTCGGCGCTATTTCTGCGTCGGGGAAAACCGTGCTCGTCATGGATCTGGGGGACACGAGTTCGATTCCCGGACCCGCCGTCATTTCTCAGAATGTCTTCCCCTGCTCTACATCCCATTTCAACCTGTTTCTGTCGGTCATGCTTGACCAGAAAAGCGATAAACGCTAAAAAAGAAAGTAAAAAAAAGAAGAAAAAAAAAAATTATGTATTTGGCGTTTTTCCAAAAAGGAGTGAGAGGAGTGAGAGGAGTCAGTCACATACACCACCCCCACCCCTTCCCTATACACATACACAAACAAATCCTCAAGCCCCAGAGGAGCGACAACAACAGATCAGCACAACTTGCGCTCCGGAGAGAGAGGTGCACGTTCATTATCTTGCGTACGGAATGCTTTTTTTTAAACTGACACTCGTTGGCTGATTGGTCTTATAACTCGAGATTAGAAGCACATATTAGGTCAAGCGGTGTGTCAATCAAGCAGTGGCCATTTTAGCTTACAACCGATGTGTTGGTTGAGAGACAATAACATTTCTCCCCATCATTCAATACATTGTTGGAATGTTAAACTTCCCGCCGTTCGATCGCCATCACCTATTGCATGCTTTCAGTCTTGAGTTACATGACGAAAACATCCAACGAGCATCATTTGACACGTGTGACCACGTCCGGTTGTAAACGGTCCTGAACGGACCAGTCACCTTTGATGGCGGAAATGATGGACCACCTTTGTAGCTGTTGAAAGCCTACGGGTGTCTCTATCTATCTCAAATCACCTACTCGAGATAGAACCCTGTGGCCGCCCGATATCCCCCAGCGAGGTGCTAAACTCGCCAAGTTCTCTCATGTCAATTACTATTCCTAATCACGCTTACTTCATAGTCACTAGTTAGTTATATCCAGTTATATCCCATAACCTCCTATCAGTTCGACACGTCCATCAATCCGTGGCCCGATCGTCAGGCCCTGCACTGGCCAGACTCTCAGTTTCCCACAAATCCAATGGAGCCCGTCGAACACAGAGATACCGGCGCTTGCAAACAACAAATAGTGATATATATATATATATATATTATATCCTTTATATAACTTTAGCTAAAAGCAGTAACCAGCAATTGATTTAATCTGCATGGCTTCCAGAATATAGCTATACCGTGTTACCTCAGATGAGAGCAGGGCGCGGCCAGCGTCGTGACACATTGTGATAAAGCAGCTCAATGAAAGCAGTCCACGAATTGGTAAAAAGTATTTTAACAAAGTTGGTTTAATTAGAAAAAGTAAGTTACAAAGATTCTGTCTTGGAAATGTCCAATCCAGTAAAAATTATTATAAAACAAAACATCTCTCTCAAGCATAGCATAGCATAGCATCTAAAAAACAGACTATTGGCTTAGGGACTCCACTCTGAAAAATAAGCAGACTCGGTTCCAGTACATCGCTCAACCGTGTCTGCTGCTATAAGAATGGCAATCAGAAATCTCAAAATCAAAAAATCGAACTCGGAGCAAGCGAGCCGGGCTTTATATACCCAGGTTCTGCATTATATCAAGACCTCTTACTATTGGTCTAAATACAGTCATGTCATTCTACCAGCCAATCAACACATAACACATAACACATTCAGTAAGGATGAACCCTCCTCCCTTTCTAGTCATTACAGTTACTGGAGAAGTAACAGATTACTTTCTGTTGGGAAAAACCCTATTACGTCACTTGTCATGTTTATGCATGTTTGCAATGATCAAAATTGTACAGAAAGCAGATATAGCGTATATATATACATGTACAATTCAATACTCATATACTTAAACACTGATTGATATGTTCACACATCATATATGTAGTTTTTAAAGTGTATAATAGCTCTCTGCCCCAGAACTGCAAGGGTTAAAACCATGCAGCAGCGATCCACCTTCAAGGTCACATTCCTGGCTTCAAGAACTGTAAGAGAGGCCCCCTTAGTTATATCCAGTCTCCAGGGCTACACAAGATATGGTAGTTTACACAAGTTACAGTTTTATAGTCTATAGTTCTTACAGTTTTACACAAGTAGGGAGAAAGAATACATAATAATAATATGTATTAATAATAATATTAATTATAATAATTAATTAATAATCATAACTTCTTCATAAATCACTGACTTTCAGTGCGCATTTGGTGCTTAGATCAGAGGCCTACTTGTCGTGTTATCAAGCTTATAATACATACTTATATTTAATCCTCTATATATACATGTTAAATGCTCAATATACCGCATCATACAAGTGACAGAGAGAACAGGATGTCAAAATAAAAGGGTCAATTCGTGGCTCCTCAACACCCCCTCTGTCATCCTGGTCGGTCACTTTCCACTGTCCTAATGGCGTCTGTACGGGGGGACGGGATGGCAATTGCGGGGTCACGATGGCTGTGACTCTCAACACCCCCTCTGTCATCTTGGTTCCCTGGTACCCTGGCTGGACGGCCCGACAGGATAGGGGCCACGTCGTTGCTTGGTAGCTGTCGGGAAGACTTGCATCTGTTGTTCCCGGCCAATGCCACTTAGACCCTTTGAACCTCCCTTACCAGGGCGCAGTTCTAGGCTAGGTCCCTTTCCACCCCTAGGCTTTACCATCCAGACTCCTCTGGACCGACAAGCCTTAGCTTTCTGCTTCCCGGCATTTTCTTTTCAAAAACACCGATCACAGAAACACTACTTGCTTACTAACTCATTCGGTTTCAGCTTATAGTGGCCTGACTGTACATTGAGCCGAACGCGGCAGCCATTACCATGGTCTTACTGCCATATGCGATCCGACCGGCAGGTGACCCAGTCGATAGCGATCCTAGACCCCGTAGTGGTTGTTGGCCACCCAGGTAAGAACCGACGGTCTGATCCTCACCCCACTTTGCTTTGGGTATGGAAACTTTGACCATTTTCACCCGCCTTGCCTGTTCACAGAGGTGCCCGTGCACCTCTGCTAGGTGTGGACTGTCATCCACGTACCACGTGTTGCCCCCACACTTACGTGCGACACACACACCGACTAGACGGTACCACGGTGGTATGTTGATTCATACCTCATCAGACACGAGGGCCATACAGTATCTCCCCAGCACTATAGCAACATATTTTAACGTGCCCTTGGAACTTCGCAGTCCCACCGCCGCCTGTTACGAGATAAGGTTTAGGGTGCCTACCCCCTCCCTAACCCAGTTGTTGCCGTCTGAAGAACACAATGTCATAGTTCTATGGTCACCCCCTCTGACCTCTTGGATCTCTGTCGTAGTTTGAGGTAGGCCGAATTGTCACTTCTCGGGCGACCCCACGGGTCCCCGAGAACTGTAGCAGCAGTCCTCTATTGAAGCGTGGTTGGCCTGGTCGTGTGACCCTGTCCGTAGGCCACGCAGGACATCACAGATACAGTCCACAGAGGACTCATTTCTTTTCTATCTTTCAGGCCCATTCTGGGCTCTCGTCGCCTTGTAACTTGGGTCCAGGCCGATGTCTCCCTGTCTCCATGTCACAGGATATGCAGGCATAATATCCCCTGTTTCATCGCCTGTCAATTCTCCTTCACCTTCGTCGGATACGTCCTCCAATCCTGAGCTCCAGGTTGAGCCCGAGAGTGACTGAAAGGTGGTGCCTTTCAGAGGAGGCCCCTTGCTGATAGGTCTCAGTTTGGCCGGTTTCACTTAGACCCTTTGAACCTCCCTTACCAGGGCGCAGTTCCAGGCTAGGTCCCTTTCCACCCCTAGGCTTTACCATCCAGACTCCTCTGGACCGACAAGCCTTAGCTTTCTGCTTCCCGGCATTTTCTTTTCAAAAACACCGATCACAGAAACACTACTCGCTTACTAACTCATTCGGTTTCAGCTTATAGTGGCCTGACTGTACATTGAGCCGAACGCGACGGCCATTACCATGGTCTTACTGCCATATGCGATCCGACCGGCAGGTGACCCAGTCGATAGAGATCCTAGATCCCGTAGAAGGACTGGAGTATCTTCCCCAATACTCTGAACTTCCTTAACTGTCCCAGGTGGTAGAGGCGCTGCTTCGCTTTCTTTACTACTGTGTCTATGTGTGTTGACCATGTCAGATCCTCTGAGATGTGGACCCCCAGGTACTTGAAGCTGCTCACCCTGTCCACGGTAGCCCCGTTAATCATCAGTGGTGTGTGTGTCTCCTGCTGTCCTCTCCTATAATCCACGATCAGCTCCTTGGTTTTACCAATGTTCAGGAGCAGGCTGTTGTCCTGGCACCAACGTTCCAGTACCTCAACCTCCTCTCGGTAGGCCTTCTCGTCGTTGTCCGAGATCAGCCCCACCACCACCGTGTCATCGGCAAACTTCACTATGGAGTTGGAGCTGAACTTGGCCACACAATCGTGTGTGTAGAGTGAGTACAGCAGGGGGCTTAGAACACAGCCCTGGGGGGACCCGATTCTCAGGGTGATGGTGTTGGAGGTCTGACCCCCCACCCTGACCGCCTGGGGTCTTTCACTCAGAAAGTCCAGTACCCAGGCGCTCAGGGCGGAGCTCAGACCTAGCTCGATCAGCTTGTCCACCAGTCTGGTGGGGACTATGGTGTTGAACGCTGAGCTGTAGTCAATGAACAACAGTCTCACATAGCCCCCCTTCTGACGGTCAAGGTGGGAGAGAGTGCTGTGCAGTACCTGGGAGACCGCGTCGTCAGTGGACCTGTGAACCAGACGACACCGAACGCCACTACCCAGTATATTGCTAGCCAATGTACAATCAATTGACAATAAACTGGACGACATCCGAGCAAGGATTCAATTCCAGAGAGACGTTAGAGACTGCAATGTTCTCTGCTTCATTGAAACGTGGCTGTCGCCAGAAACCCCAGATCACGCCATACAACCGGCCGATCACTTCTTCATCCACCGCAAGGACAGAACAGCAGAGTCCGGCAAACAGCGTGGAGGAGGTATCGCCTTCATGTTTAACAACAATTGGAGCGATCCAGCTAACGTGAAGGAATTATCGAACCACTGCTGCCCAGACCTGGAATATATAACCATCAAGTGTCGTCCTTTCTTCCTCCCGAGGGAGTTAACAGCGATCGTCCTGGTCGGAGTGTATATTCCACCGCAAGCCAGCAATAGTGTCGCGCTCTCCAGACTCCACAATGAGGTAAATAGAATCCAAGCCGCGAACGTTAACGCCGCCATTGTAGTAGTGGGTGATTTCAATAGCGCCAATCTGAGAAAGGTTTTGCCTGACTTCTATCAGCATGTGACTTGTAACACCAGAGGCGGTAACATCCTAGACCACTGTTACATGCAATTCAAGGGTGGCTACAAGGCTCATTCTGCTAGTGGCTTTGGTAAGTCTGATCACGCGGCCATTTTCCTTTCACCAAAGTACAAGCAGACATTGATTAAGAGCACTCCTGTAGTCTCGCAAGAGGTGCAGAAATGGGATTTGACGTAAATCCCGTCAGAGGAGACGCTCCAGGCTGCGTTTGACTGCACAGACTGGAGCGTGTTCCGCGACACAGATAACATTAATGTCTACACGGAGACAGTGCTGGACTATGTTCGTACTTTGGTGGAAGAAACAATCCCCACTACCACAATTAGAGTTTACCCAAATCAAAAACCCTGGGTAGACAAATCCGTCTGTGAAGCTCTGAGAGCGCGCACCAAAGCATACAACGACGGCCTAGTGGCAGGCAACATGAATGACCACAAGGTGGCGCGATACAACGTAAGGAGGACAGTGACAGAGGCCAAACGGCGCTACAGGGATAAAATTGAACTCCAGTTTGAACAGGCTGACTCTAGAGCTATGTGGCAGGGGCTCAAAACGATGACAGACTACAAAGGCGCCTCCCTCAAACTGAACAGTGACATCTCCTTAGCAAATGACCTCAATACCTTCTATGCGAGGTTTGATGCTGGTAATAACAACACCAGCCCACAAGCCACGGCAATGGGGGGGGGGGGGGTCTGCTGCTGATGGAGACTCAGTGTTCAGGGTAACAGAGCATTAGGTGAGGCGGACCTTTAAAAAAGTTAATATCAGGAAGGCAGCAGGACCGGACGGCATCCCCGGCCGCGTCCTAAAAGTCTGTGCCGACCAACTGGCCCCGGTATTCACTGACATATTTAACCTGTCCTTAGAACAGGCTGTCATCCCCACCTGCCTGAAGAAGTCCACTATTATCCCTGTACCCAAAAAATCCAAGCCTGCTTGCCTCAACGACTACCGCCCTGTAGCTCTCACCTCCATAGCCATGAAGTGCTTTGAGAAGCTAGTAAAGGGCTACATCTGCTCCTCCCTCCCCATCAACATGGACCCCCTGCAATTTGCATACCGCCCCAACAGGTCCACGGAGGACGCCATAGCCCATGTGCTGCACACAGCAGCATCACACCTGGACAAGAGGAAGGGGAACTATGTGAGAATGCTATTCATCGACTACAGCTCGGCATTCAATACCATAGTCCCCTCCATACTCATAGCCAAGCTCAGGGACCTGGGCTTGAACTATGACCTCTGCCAGTGGGTCTTGGACTTCCTGACGGGCAGACCCCAGGTGGTGAGAGCAGGCAACTGCACCTCCTCATCCATCACCCTCAACATAGGGGCCCCCCAGGGCTGTGTTCTGAGTCCCCTCCTCTACTCCCTGTACACACACGACTGTGTGGCTCAGCGGAGTAGCAATACAATCATCAAATTTGCTGACGACACAGTGGTGGTGGGCCTGATCGCTGCCAACGACGAGAGGGCCTACCTGGAAGAGGTCAAGGTCCTGGCGGGATGGTGCCAGGAAAACAGCCTCTCCCTGAAGGTCAGCAAAACAAAGGAGATGATTGTGGACTTCAGGAGGTCGGGGGTCAAGGACTACAGCCCCCTCAGCATCGACGGGGCACCGGTTGAGAGAGTCAACAGCTTTAAGTACCTCGGAGCCTACATATCCGAGGACTTGACATGGACCACACACATTGACAGTGTTGTGAAGAAGGCACGACAACGCCTCTACTTCCTCAGGCGCCTAAGGAAGTTCCAAGTCAGTCAGAAGATCCTTAAGAACTTCTACTCATGTACAATAGAGAGCATCCTGACTGGCAACATCACCTCCTGGTTTGGGAATAGCACTGCACAAGACCGAAGCAGACTACAAAGAGTGACACCCTCCAGAACATTTACAACAAACGGTGCAGGGGCAAGGCTAAGAGAATCATTAAAGACTCCAGTCACCCGAACAACTGCCTCTTTGAACTGCTGCGGTCAGGCAAGCGATACCGGAGTCTCAAGGCGAGCACAGAAAGACTCAGAAGAAGCTTCTATCCCCAGGCCATCAGGCTGCTAAACGAACAATGAACACTACACAACAACAACCATCAAACGCACATAGCACACACATCCACATGCACACACTCACTTTAAACAAACACACTGTAGCACCCACTCCACACACTTTATAGCACACACTCACTTTAAACAAACACACTGTAGCACCCACTCCCCACACTTTATATTTATTGATGAAGGATTGCACTGCAACTCGTACACCTTACTGTAAATTGTACCTAAATTGTACCTCATCCCATTTCTGCTTTGCACTATATAGTATTGTACATTAGTACACTGCATAGTATTGTATATTATATGGTAACTCAGTTACGTCTATTCTGCATCGAACATTATACATATGTCTATACTGAACACTGTGACCTCATTTTCTACTTCTAAATTACATGCTATACTATGTTATTTGATACTATCTTGTCTAGCACAGTCTCTGGAGCGTAACAGTAAGAAGCATTTTGTATGAAAGTATTCTGTACTTCTGTATGACAACTATTAAAGAAACTTGAAACTTGGCTCGTTAGCCTGCTGTTATCATCTGTTAGCACTGGCTCGTTAGCCTGCTGTTATCATCTGTTAGCACTGGCTCGTTAGCCTGCTGTTATCATCTGTTAGCACTGGCTCGTTAGCCTGCTGTTATCATCTGTTAGCACTGGCTCGTTAGCCTGCTGTTATCATCTGTTAGCACTGGCTCGTTAGCCTGCTGTAGACTCATAGAGTTTTCTACTTAAGTTCTGACTTTAAGGCTCCCTAGGCCTTCTAGTCGCAAGTATAGTTTTCTACTTAAGTTTTGACTCTAAGTAAGCATTATGTTACTTCAAGTTTAAGTGACTTCAAGGCTCCCTAGGCCTTTGACTTTAAGGCTCCCTGGGCCTGCTAGTCGCAAGTAGTTTTCTACTTAAGTTTTGACTCTAAGTAAGCATTATGTTACTTCAAGTTCAAGTGACTTTAAGGCTCCCTAGACCTGCTAAACTCTATGTAAGCATTATGTTACTTCAAGTTTATGTGACTTTAAGGCTCCCTAGGCCTTTGACTTTAAGGCTCCCTAGGCCTCCTAGTCGCAAGTCGTTTTCTACTTAAGTTTTGACTCTAAGTAAGCATTATGTTACTTCAGAGGCACCTGACAGCAGTCATTTCGGTTCATATTCTTTCGGCTGTTGATACCTATTCAATTAGTATAAAGCCCAACTCACGGATGTTCTAAGCCCCAGAACCTCCGATCCGTTTTGACAGACCTATAAACCAGTGACTTGGCCGCCTAAGCCCCACAGCGTCCTGTATGCTGAAGCTTCCAAGTCCCCACAAATCTGATAGGCCCGTCGGATACAGAGACCCTGATGCTCGCTCTGTCCCCCCTCTGTCAAGGTGCTAAGCTTGATGAGAGTTTGCAGAGTCTCAATTTTTATCCATAGGCACTGGTGAGTGTACATCTCATGCAGCTGATATGGTTGGTACGGGTGTAACCTACCAAATGGTTGCTGTCAGGCAATCCCCTTTGCCTTGAATGAAATAGATTACAAATTTTTTCGTCCTCTTTACTCTGGTTTAGAGAAAAGACAGACATCTTTACATAGTATACTTAAAATGTATACAAAATGAATGTAGTATTCTATGTCATGTTTCTTCCTAAATGACAATAACACTATATATTATTCCTCTCGACAGATGAGCTGAATGTCAAGTGCAGTTTGCACTTGCTCGAGTGTCATGTGTCAGGGCCCCAGGAGGTAAGGATACTATTGATGTTTTTCCTTCCGGGCTTTGAACTCCTGCCTTTTTGCCCTCATCTCTGCTTGCTGCTCTGGGGTTAGTGCCCCCCAATCGTCTGCAGAGAGGTATTTGATGTCGGAAGACTCCGTTTTCCTTGTTCTAGCCTTAGCTGGTGGCTGTTGCTGGGCTTTAGGAGGCCGAAGTTGAGCCTTCTCATCTCGCGGGTTCTCCTTTTTCCTTTCCCCCTTGTTGTGTTTGTTGTTAGATAGCATTTCGACTTGGTCATACAGCATACATTCGATACGTAACTGGTCTTGTGACCATGCTGAGCATCGGGCTGCCAGTAGGTTACCCCCTGGGACACCTCTGAATAGCTTTTCAAGCAGTAAGCATGATCCTTGCATAGGTGCTCCACGTATGACTGATCCTGCTGCAACAGTGAGAGACATGCTCCCATCTCGCACCTGTGGGATTAGTTTCTCCACCAAGTTATCCCCTGGATCTTGACCGGGAGTCCTTACTTCTATTTCCATCATTTGGGCCATTGAGGCCCTTTCGGGGATCTCCAGTCCTTTGAGATGCCTCAACATGCGAGCTAGCGTCTCCTGTGCTAGCATCTCCTGAGCTAGCATCTGCTGCGCCAGCTTCTCATGAGCTAGCATCTGCTGCACCAGCTTCTTCTGAGCTACCTGTGCCAGCTTCTCATGAGCTAGCATCTGCTGAGCTAGCGTCTCATGGGCTAGCGTCTGCTGTGCCAGCTTCTCATGAGCTAGCGTCTCTTGTGCTAGCTTCTCCTGAGCTAGCTTCTCCTGAGCTAGCGTCTCTTGAGCCAGCTTCTCTTGAGCTAGCATCTCCTGTGCTAGCTTCTCCTGAGCTAGCATATCTTGTGCCAGCTTCTCTTGAGCTAGCGTCTCTTGTGCTAGCTTCTCTTGAGCTAGCGTCTGTTGCGCCAGCTTCTCCTGAGCTAGCATCTCTTGTGCCAGCTTCTCTTGAGCTAGCATTTGTTGAGCTAGCGTCTCATGGGCTAGCATCTTCTGTGCTAGCTTCTTCTGAGCTAGCGTCTCTTGTGCTAGCTTCTCTTGAGCTAGCATCTCCTGTGCTAGCTTCTCCTGAGCTAGCATCTCTTGTGCCAGCTTCTCTTGAGCTAGCGTCTCTTGTGCTAGCTTCTCTTGAGCTAGTGTCTGTTGTGCCAGCTTCTCCTGAGCTAGCATCTCTTGTGCCAGCTTCTCTTGAGCTAGCATTTGTTGAGCTAGCGTCTCATGGGCTAGCATCTTCTGTGCTAGCTTCTTCTGAGCTAGCGTCTCTTGTGCTAGCTTCTCTTGAGCTAGCGTTGCTTGTGCTAGCTTCTCTTGAGCTAGCATCTCCTGTGCTAGCTTCTCCTGAGCTAGCATCTCTTGTGCCAGCTTCTCTTGAGCTAGCGTCTCTTGTGCTAGCTTCTCCTGAGCTAGCATCTCTTGTGCCAGGTTCTCTTGAGCTAGCGTCTGTTGCGCTAGCTTCTCCTGAGCTAGCATCTCTTGTGCCAGCTTCTCTTGAGCTAGCATCTGCTGTTAGCTCCGGCTATTTAGCCTGATGTTCGCTTCTGTTAGTTCTGGCTCGTTAGCTCCCAGTTGGCTAGGGCCAGTTAGCTCCCAGTTGGCTAGAGCCAGTTAGCTCCCAGTTGGCTAGAGCCAGTTAGCTCCCAGTTGGCTAGAGCCAGTTAGCTCCCAGTTGGCTAGATCCAGTTAGCTCCCAGTTGGCTAGAGCCAGTTAGCTCCCAGTTGGCTAGGGCCAGTTCGCTCCCAGTTGGCTAGAGCCAGTTAGCTCCCAGTTGGCTAGAGCCATTATTTCTATATAAAAAGCAGTAAATGGCATTGTTTTGACCCCTGGTAAGAGTGTATGTTATTATTTGGCAATTAAAAGGTGAGGTTAGCTTTCAAAAATATAATTTATTCAAATAGAATTTATTTCCTAAATGATAAACAAAATGTGAAACATTAATAACAAAGGGCATTTTGAGTTTCATATACTATTGAAACAAGGATTTTCTTAGCTTTCTAAAGACATCACATCATCTTATAGCAAAAATAAACAAGACATGTCACTGAACTGTGTAAAGAAAAGTGTCCCAGTTTTGTAGCCTTTTTTACTTTACATGCCTATTATTAAACATTTAATGTTTTCAGAACTGTGCAAAAAAAAGAAAAAAAAATATCAAGTGTCCCATTTCACTTGTTATATTTCCACATTTTAGTGTTCTTCAGTTCTTTTTTTTTCATTCAGTGTGAGAAATCCAGTCTCTGTTGAGCTTTAACAAGTCCATCAAAGTCAGGTTGTATGTCTGAGGTGGAGATGCGAAGCACAGCTGCCAGATGTTCATCAGTGAGAGAGGATCTGTACCTGGACTTGGTAAACGTCATGACTGAGAATGTCTGTTCACATATGTAGGTGGATCCAAAGAGAACCAACATCTTCTGAGCATGTCTCCTAAGCGTATATTGTGCGTGTGAACGTTGACATGAACAAAAAAGTTTAAAAAAAAAAAAAAAAATGTATTATCATGTAATCTTTCGCGGACCGGTCAGAATCATCCCGCGGGCCGTATCCGCCCGCGGGCCGTACAATGCCCAGGTCTGGTTTAAACTCACTTTTGTAATCTGTTCATTTCAGAGTTCTCCGTTATCAATATTCTAGTTTATTTTATTTGGCTGTATCTCATACCGATCTCAGCCCGAACTCAGGGACGCCATGTTGAAGAGCCTACGGGTGTCTCTATCTATCTCAAATCACCTACTCAAGATAGAACCCTGTGGCCGCCCGATATCCCCCAGCGAGGTGCTAAACTCGCCAAGTTCTCGGGTCAATTACTATTCCTAATCACGCTTACTTCATAGTCACTAGTTAGTTATATCCAGTTGATATGAAATATAAGCGTAGAAGAGTTGTTAACCTTTTCTTTGTTTGTAATAAACCGAATGTATGTCTGGGAGAACTCCTTGCCTATAATAATAATTATTATATCATCATTATCATTATCATCACCATCATCATCATTTTAGGAAACGCCTATAATGCTAATCATTTGTAATCCTGATGATATTACTACTCTTTTAATAAGTATTACTACTGCTAATAGTGTAATATTAGCGTAATAACATTAATAATAATTTGCAAGCCCCATAACCTCCTATCAGTTCGACAGGTCCATCAATCCGTGACCCGATCGTCAGGCCCTGCAGTGGCCAGACTCTCAGTTTCCCACAAATCCAATGGAGCCCGTCGAACACAGAGATACCGGTGCTTGCAAACAACAAATAGTGATATATATATATATATATTATATCCTTTATATAACTTTAGCTAAAAGCAGTAACCAGCAATTGATTTAATCTGCATGGCTTCCAGAATATAGCTATACCGTGTTACCTCAGATGAGAGCAGGGCGCGGCCAGCGTCGTGACACATTGTGATAAAGCAGCTCAATGAAAGCAGTCCACGAATTGGTTTAATTAGAAAAAGTAAGTTACAAAGATTCTGTATTGGAAATGTCCAATCCAGTAAAAATAAGTATAAAACAAAACATCTCTCTCAAGCATAGCATAGCATAGCATCTAAAAAACAGGGTATTGTCTTAGGGACTCCACTCTGAAAAATAAGCAGACTCGGTTCCAGTACATCGCTCAACCGTGTCTGCTGCTATAAGAATGGCAATCAGAAATCTCAAAATCAAAAAATCTAACTCGGAGCAAGCAAGCCGGGCTTTATATACCCAGGTTCTGCATCATATCAAGACCTCTTACTATTGGTCTAAATACAGTCATGTCATTCTACAAGCCAATCAACACATAACACATAACACACAACACATTCAGTAAGGATGAACCCTCCTCCCTTTCTAGTCGTTACAGTTACTTTCTGTTGGGAAAAACCCTATTACGTCACTTGTCATGTTTATGCATGTTTGCAATGATCAAAATTTTACAGAAAGCAGATATAGCATATATATACATGTACAATTCAATACTCATATACTTAAACACTGATTGATATGTTCACACATCATATATGTAGTTTTTAAAGTGTATAATAGCTCTCTGCCCCAGAACTGCAATGGTTAAAACCCTGCAGCAGCGATCCACCTTCAAGGTCACATTCCTGGCTTCAAGAACTGTAAGAGAGGCCCCCTTAGTTATATCCAGTCTCCAGGGCTACACAAGATATGGTAGTTTACACAAGTTACAGTTTTATAGTCTATAGTTCTTACAGTTTTACACAAGTAGGGAGAAAGAATACATAATAATAATATGTATTAATAATAATATTAATTATAATAATTAATTAATAATCATAACTTCTTCATAAATCACTGACTTTCAGTGCGCATTTGGTGCTTAGATCAGAGGCCTACTTGTCCTGTTATCAAGCTTATAATACATACTTATATTTAATCCTCTATATATACATGTTAAATGCTCAATATACCGCATCATACAAGTGACAGAGAGAACAGGATGTCAAAATAAAAGGGTCACTTCGTGGCTCCTCAACAGTAGCCAATGAAATTCTGGAGCCATGGATATCCCATGCAGGGGCTGATCGCGACGAGAAAGTGGTAGAAGAAGCGTGAGAAGTCCTTTGTTTTGACTAGAGCCTCGAAATGAATGACAGTGGGCAGCTATTTTGGATAATCATACCGAATTAACGCCGGTACACAGATTGTGAAACACTCATTTTTCGTGGGATTGTTATAGACTTTGGACCTATACTATATAACCTCTTAAGCCCGAGCAGTCCAGTACCGGTACGAGATTGATATCATGCCATCAATCCATCCATACAGAACGTATTAATAAATGTTGCGTTTCTTTTTCAAATGTAGCCAAGAGTAAAGACCCTACCCTTGTCAAAACAGCAGTCAAAGTGTATATTTTCAGCAGTGTGTTTACTAGGGATGCTCGATATTGGCTTTTTTACCGATATACCGATATTGTCCAACTCTTAATTTCCAATACCGATATCAACCGATATCACATTTTAATGCCGATATCGGCCGATAATATCGGTAGGCCGATAATATCGGACATCATTTCTATAGAAATGTAAAAAAAAGAAAAAGAAAATCGTTTAATTTTTTTTTGAAAACCGATACCGATACTTTCCGATATAACATTTTAATGCCGATATCGGCCGATACTATCGGTAGACTGATAATATCGGACATCCCTAGTGTTTACCAATGATTTTAACCTGTTAATCTGTAGACCGTTTTTGCCTAAAAGGTACATGCCTAAGTAAATGGAAGATTGCTCCACTTCTGCAAGGTCAATTTGCATGTTCTTGGTATCTTGGGACCTGGGGGTATGTATTTCCAGTGTCAGAAATATTGTGTCTGTAAATTGTAAATTGTAAATTGTAATGAATAAATTAATTATGATTAATTATGATTTTGATGATATAATAATAATTTAGGACCTGCTCCGAGGTCACCATTTGGCACACATGCGAACCATGCATACAATGCGTATCTGCGATTAACCCATCCCGTCGTCCTTCCCCCCCAAGGGCAGCCGGGAGCAGACAGGCGCCACGTGAGCCGCGCCAGGGGACCAATCCAAGTGCTCCTGTCCGTCTTCGTCAAGGACGCCACAGCGTTAGCGATCTTGTTGTTGTGCATGTTTTTCCATTGGGTTTATCTTATCGGGGGGGGAAACCCTTGCGAGCACGGGGAGAACATGCAAACTCCACACAGAAAGGCCTGGGAGATACCCCACCTGGGTAACTGGCATCATGGAAACCTGGTCCCCAAGCGGGATTCGAACCCTGGACCTTCTTGCTGTGAGGCGACAGTGTTAACCACTACACCACCGTGCCACAAAAATTGATACGGGTAGGAGAAAATGCTCACTGAGCTCATTCACCACCTTATTGAGATCATGTGTACAAAAAATCTAAGCAAATGAACCGCTGGAAGATGATTAAACAGAAGGATTTGTAGATACAGTAATGAATGATAATCGACTTTAATTATAAATTCATATTTGACCTTGAACTTGACCTTGACCTTATTATGGCCAAATCATACATCTATGGATAGGGAAAATGCTCCTCTTTCCAATGGCAGGGTTGAATCTGGATTTAGTCATTTCTTGCGTTTTTTACGATAATTAGCATTTTCCGATAAATATGTATTTCCGATAAAACATATAAAACATCGGTAAAAATGAAAATATACACTTTGACTACTGTTTTTGATAGGGTTATGGTCTTTACTCTTGGCTACAAAAAGAATATTTAAAAACATTGACCTCTTAACATCCAAGGGCCCACATGTGGACGATTCTTTGCCGACCTCTAGTGGCTCGGATGTGCATTTATTTTAATACAATATATAGATAGAATTAAGGCCCTATTTGTTCCCTGTCGATTGCCCTTTCAGGTGACAAAATCCGTTAAGCGGTTCTAGAGTTACATGCCGATATGTGAGGCGTGCCCCAAAGTACGCAAAAGTACACATTACCACCCCGACTCCTGGGGCTGTAGCTCCGTCAATCATTTGGCGATCTCGAAGATCTTTGCACAGGGTTGTAGCCAATGAGTGTGGCTTTCCAATGATACCCCATGATATGATAATTGGGGATCTAATACGGTCTCTATTGATCGATTTATGATAAAGAAAAGCAGGGTCCCACTATAGGGGGACCTTAAGGCTTAACAGGTTAAGTGTTATTAGCAGGGCTTGTCATTAACACCCGCCACCCGCCAAATGCGGGTAGAATTAGGCTGTAACTCCGTAATTCTACCCGCCACAGTGGCTAGTGACTTTTTTTCTATGAAAAAAAAACATTGTAGTCCACAAAAGGCATCGGCAATAATTAAGTCAATCCAAGTGATACTACATAATACTACAACTCACACAACAATTCGGAAAAGTGCATTACCGGCCAGATCCTGGTAGTGGTGCTGTCTCGAGAATGGAGTACTCCTTGTTTTCAGACCGGATGTTAACTTTTTTTCATCCAGGCCTACTTTTTCTATTAGCCTGAAGCTATGCCTTCATCAGATCGCATGGAATACCTTTTGCGACGCCGAATTCAGTATGCAGTAAAGGAATATAGCATCAGCCAATGGACATATCGATCTACCAGATGGCGATCAATAACTTGGAAATCCTTTTTGGGATCCAACAGGCCACAGGTAAGAACGATTTCACGTAGATTTCATGCTGATCAGGCTTTGTTAGCATTAGCCAACCAGCCGATCAGTCTATGATGCTACAATAACGAATGCCGTTATTGGTAATCAATAATCAGAAACGACGTCCCCCGCCCCCCCCCCCCCCCCCCCCTTTCATTCATTCATGGTGGAACATGATACTATAAAATGGGAACGTATTGATCAAACAATTATTTAGTGTGGTGATTTTTGGCTGGTGAAAATGCTGAGTGGCTAGTGACTTTGGAAAACCGAGCCAAAAAGTTTATGTCAAGCCCTGGTTATTAGTGAAATATGAGTTTATAGAAATCTCAGTGCATTCAGTCGGAAAAAGGCGCTTATTGACTGAAGGACTTGGCACAACCTAAATTGAGTGTAGTCTTTTGAGAGAAGAGACCCAGGGCTTTCGATGGGCTTTAGAATTTCTAAAAACTACACTTCCCAGCTTACGCCAGCCCCTGTCAATCATGTGTGACTTCTAGCGTGAACTTTATTTTTTCTCTACATTTTTTGGAATCATATCTCACGGGTGGAACAAACCTGAACGTTAATGCCATACTATAGAAAGCAGTTTGTTTCTCTACCTTCCGTCTAGCAAAAAACGTTGTTGCAATCTGATGGAAATTGGGGGAGCAATTTACATTATAAAAAAGTAACTGCACCTACAGTTGATTTCATTCACGGTTTTTGCTGCCCTGTCAGGGGTGCCTGGTGGTACTAAATCCAGATTGAACTCTGCCATTGGAAAGCGGAGATTTGGCCCGATCCATAGATGTGTGACTTGGCCATAATAAGGTAATTTATAGGCCTGGTATTCTATAGTCTATAATCATATTACAAATTGCATGTGTCCGGATGGCAGAATTCAGTACTGTATCTACAAAACCTCCTGTAAATCATCTGCCCTTTATTAATTTGCTTAGATTTTTGTATACACATGATCTCAAGAAGGTGCTGAATGAGCTCAGTGGCAATTCTTCATGGTGTTCACCGTCAAAGATGAAAAAATAAAATGTATATTCTCCTTCGGTTCATTACAATTTACTCAAGCCTAGTAACAGACACAATATTTCTGACACTGGGAATACATTCCCTGAGATCCATCGATGTCCCTAGATACCAAGAACAGGACAAATGGTCCTTGTAGAAGTGGAGCAATCTTCCATTTACTTAGGTATGTATTTTTAGGTGGATTTTCAGATTTTCTGATTTTCATGGCTAAGTTTTAAGAGGTTAAGACTTCAGGCTATGGAACCGTTGTGTTTTCTAGCTTCTACCTCTCAGCTGGAACTTAAAAACAGGCATCTGGCAACCAGTAAACAGAATTGTGAGTAGACAAAACATTTACTTCACTGTGTTCAAACCTCTGTTACTCTATTTCATCAGCACTCAAAGTGATTTTTATTGTGTAGGAAACTTCAGAATGTTACCTTTCAAAAGAGACCAGACTCGTGCATGTGCTATATGTATAAAGTATAATACATCGTAAATTACTTTGGGTATACAATAGTACAATTTGTTTTTATAAAAAATAGCCCCAATTTTGACCAATGCTTAAGTGGTTAACATCATTCCTAAATTTGGCATAAACTGTCAGAATAACTGCTGCTCCTGTTGGCCCTAATAGGGATCCTAATAAATGTAATGAAATTAAATGAACGCCTAACTTACATTTACATTTGATCATTTAGCTGACACTTTTATCCAAAGCAACTTACACGTTCTGTACGACAGCAGGAAGTTTACAACTCTTTCAGCTGAGTAACAATGTTCATCAAACAATGTTGAAACTTGGGCGCTGCAGTGTTGAGTACATAGTAGTAGAGACATATTAGTGTAGTAGGTAGTAATATAGGCAAGGAAGATTTTTTAGAGAAAAATAGTAGAAGACAGTACAAAGGTTTGTTTACATTTCTTTTTTATTTCTTTTCTCCTTCATTTCAGATATTGAAAGAAGTGTGTTTTTACATTTACATGTACATTTAGTCATTTAGTTGACGCTTTTATCCAAAGCGACTTACAAGTTCTCTATGACAAGTCATCAGGAAGGGCACAACTCTATCAGCTGAGTAACAATGTTCATCAAAGTGTTGAGTGCTACAGAGTGTAGGTTAGTTTATTAGGACAAGTGCATGACAGTAAGGTTAGTTAGGGTTAGATATAAATAAAGTCAACGGTGAAAGATTGGTCGGGTGTTGGCTGTCCTAACTGTGGTGGAAAGTTCGGATAGGACTGGGTCTGGGTCTGGGTCTGAGGCGGCCGGAAGATGTAGATCGGATGGGTCTTGAGGGTATGTAGGTACTAGTTAGAGACCATTGACCAGAGGTAGGCGGGATCCGTTCCCTTCGCTGCACTATATGCCAGGTCAAGGACCTTGAAGTGGATTCGTGCGGCGATGGGGAGCCAGTGCAGCTCTCTAAGAAGTGGGGTAACATGGGCTGACTTTGGTAGGTTGGAGATCAGGCGGGCCGCTGCGTTCTGAATGAGTTGAAGTGGCTTGGTGGTGGTGGTCGGTAGACCAGCAGGCAGTGCATTGCAGTAGTCGAGGCAAGAAATGACTATTGATTGCACGAGGAGTTGAGTGGCTTCTTTTATCGGGAAGGGATGGATCCTTCTGACTTTGCTCAGGAGGAATCTGCAGGTTCTGGTTGTTGCTGCGATGTGAGCAGAGAAGTTCAGCTGGTCGTCAAGGACTACACCTAGGTTCTTGGCGGTCGGGGATGAAGCCACAGCTACAGTACATTCTCCACTGTCATGGAAAGGTTGGTCAGCTGGGAGGATTTGTCACTCCACAAACATGGATTCAAGTGATTTCTAAAGTTCAGCAGTCTTATTTAGAAGTGTGATGCTTGAGCAGTCCTTTCTCTCTGGTGTCAGACCAGCATGTGGGTACCAGCATTCTCCTGATGTTAATCCCCTTCCTCCAAGCAATCATTATCATCGTCACCGCTAGCTACCACCAGTTCTGCCTCATCCATCATTTACAGGCTATAGAAAGTTAGCAGAGACAGAGATACAGTACATTGAACTAAAGTAAAATTAATCTTTCAAATTAAACAAATATAATTAATTAATAAAAAAACACAATAAATAAAATATCAATATTGTGGTGAAAAGAAGAGAAAAATAAATAAATGCAATAAATATAGGCAATAAGGAACTGAATATACACTATGAGTAAGAGTAAACAGTATACACAAGGTGCAGTATACACACGTAGTCTGTGCAGGTTTTGGTGGTTAATATAAAATAACACCCATTTGCTTTCATGCGATTTAAATGTGATGTATATATATTTGTATATTTATATATCCTTTATTTACCCAGGATATATATATATATATATATATATATATATATATATATATATATATATATATATATATATATATATATATATATATATATATATATATATATATATATATATATATAAGGACAATACTTACCTTATGCATACCGCACCTTATACTATACTTCATCAGATCATATATTTAGCATTTAGCATTTTAGCATTTTAGATTATATATTAGATTAGATTTAGATTATTGGATTATTAGACTATATATTGCATATATTTAGCATTTCGTTTTTTTAGATTATATATTAGATTAGATTTAGATTATTATTGTAACTATATTTATTCTAGGGCAAATATAACTGAGAGGGCATACCCTCATCTCGCACCTTGTTGCCCATATGCACATGTCCAGAGTTAATTATATTGTTACATTGTTTACACTGCCTTTTTATTCTATTTTTATTTTTACTTCTCCACTGTACTATAATTCTGTGACCCCTCCCCCCTCACCCATGCTGCTAGGATGCCTGAATTTCCCCAAGGGGATCAATAAGGGAATATCTTATCTTATCTTATATATTTCCATTATAGGGTAAATTTGCTAAATTGTATAAATGCATGTATGTATGTATGTATGTATGTATGTATGTATGTATGTATGTATGTATGTATGTATGTATGTATGTATGTATGTATGTATGTATGTATGTATGTATGTATGTATGTATGTATGTATGTATGTATGTATGTATGTATGTATGTATGTATGTATGTATGTATGCATGTACCGTCCTCTTCACCATTTATATCAATGATTTTGTCTCATCCATGAATGGTTGTCAAGCCCATCTTTATGCTGATGACATACAGTATACATACAGGGTTTTATACCCATATTTATACCTCAAAATACAGACACAGATAAAGTTTTTTTCTAATATTTTTTACAAAGGGTATGTTGATGTAACCATTGTAACCCAACACGTTAGAACAGAAAATACCTTTGATCACTATCCCCCTGGATATCAACAGCCAATAATCAAGCCATTTCAGATATTCAATCTACTTCTTTGAATATATTCGATCATTTACCCTCAGGCTCCTGTGATCAGTCACATCCAGCTGAGTGATGTAAGACAGTACTGAGTGGTCAGTGAGTCAAACAACTATATAGTGTCTAGTCACAGAAGGCCACGCCCCCTCAGCCTACTGAGAGTTGGCTGTGCTCAGAGAGGGTGACCTAAAACACTTATAACAAATCAAACGATGCGTCCGAAGCTGAAAAATTACAACTCATGACATTAACAGTCCACACTAGGCAATTTATGACTGAATTAAAACATCATTGTACTTAATCTGTAAGCAGTCTACCCTCCTCCTGTACTTCCTCCACCACCACCAGTGACACCACCACCACATCAACCACATGACAGGCCTCAGACAATGCAGAGGACCTCTCTGTTACTGTCGTGGGTGATGCAACCAACAGCCAAACACAGACACCAGTTTTTGGAACTAGACAGCGGACACAACAGGGACCGCCCGGGGGACACATGACACAGTGGCAAGGCGGACAAATCTTTCAGACACTCGCTAGGGGGGTGGATAATGGTATTCACCCATCAATACGTGTGGTTTGGGGACTCTGTGGAGACTGTGGTCACAGATATTAGATAGGGGGTTGGGCAGAGCAGGGGGTGAGGGTGTTCCAGGGCAGGTTGTGGTGTACCATGTGGTTGAATGTTAGTTAGTTAGTTAGTTAGTTAGTTAGTTAGTTAGTTAATTAGTTAGTTAGTTAGTTAGTTAGTTAGTTAGTTAGTTAGTTAGTTAGTTAGTTAGTTAGTTAGTTAGTTAGTTAGTTAGTTAGTTAGTTAGTTAGTTAGTTAGTTAGTTGATTTCAAACAATACAACATTTCAAAAATATAAACCCCTTAATAAACCCATATAAACCCCTTATTGCAATAAACTAGGGGTGTAACGCTACACAAAAACCACAGTTCGGTACGTACCTCGTTTTTGAAGTCTCAGTTCGGTACATGTTTTCGGTACGGTATGGTACACACTGAAATGGTTCGGTACGGATACGTGTACCTTTACACCCCTACAATAAACCCATAACAATCTTTTCAAAGTGTTACAACAAAATCGATCAAGTGAATATATAATCATTACTGTTAATAAATAATAAGTTACTTTACCATCAATAGACTACTCTCCATCCAGTATCTTTAGAAAAAGGTACATGCTGACTAGATCAGAACAAAAACTATCAGTCAATCAGACAATGAATGAATGGATGACTTTTATTTATATAGCACCCTTTACAGCACGAATGCACAGGGTGCTTTACACTATAGCTTAGTATATAAAAACAAAACAAAACCAAAATCAGAAATAAATGACAACAACAGACACCAGAAAAAACAGTGAAACCAGATAAAAAAGTAGAATAAAAGAATTTAGATAAAATTAATGTAAAATCGACCAGAGCCTTATGATCATATAATCTACTCTTCTGCGTTGTGTTCTTATGGCTCTAAGTCTGTTTACCAAAAACTGTGTAGCACGGCGGAGAAAAGAATCAATGAGAGTGTTTCTATTTCCCAAATCTGGTTTATTCAAAGTCCAAGAAGTATACACAAATTTTCTGGTTCAATCAATGAAACGCAATGATATTAGTAGAACGAGCACTATGCCGCAAGTCCCTAATATTAGTCTAATAACAATATTCAATGTAGTTTTGGTTGTTGAGTCTCGTTGTCCGGGGAGACAAATTAATTCTATTCTCGTTCTCAGCGTCTCAAACAGGTCCTCCTCCGTTCGGCTGTGCATAACAGATTTCAAGAGCTTCTTTTTCGTCTGCTCCGTGCAGACCCTTTTAACAGCTGAATCCCGCCCCTGAGCGAACGTCGAACTGGTTCGTCAGGGGGCGGATCTCTAAGTCCTGATTGGCTAAAGCTCACAGCGGCCATTTTGGATTGGGGTCTGCCATTTTGAATATTTAAAGAGGCAGGTCACTCCTATTTTTTGGGAAATAGTTACCGTTCTAAAGTTTAGCATTTAAAGGTATATAGTATCTAATTTTACTATCTTAATAATTAGAGATTAGTTATTACTTGGCTTAGACAGTTAATTAAAGTATTTTCCTGAATTCTGTGGCTTTCTAAATACCTACTTTAGCCCTATTGTTGGTTTTAAGACAAACTGTTGCATTATATATATTCTATAATATTGTCTTTGAAGTTAGTTTAGTCTTCTAAGTAAGTTACACATGTTTTGCCACATTACTCTTCTATTTTAAACTATATTACTTTCTTAATTAAACTTAACAATGGTTAATAAGGGTCTGGTTTAGTCTTAGATTAATCAATACACTATTTCATAACTATTGAGGCTATTTCCATTCTGAATTACTATTAGTTTTGGTTGCTGTTTTTCACAACTTTAGCCAAATTGTTCCTGTGTTTAAATGTAAACAGGGCTATTTAAGAGCCTTCCTGTCTCCCACCATGTGAGACCAGGTGGCTTCTTTGAAGTAGAGCCCCCATATGGCGGAGGGCGGGGGTTCTTCTCAACAGTTCTATCTTTTACAGCGGACTGTTGAGTAGTATATCTTACAACCTATTGTTGGGGTCTGGCTATAGTAAACAACACTATCTTTTCAGATGCTATTTTTAGCCTTTAGTAGAAGCCTGGGAAAACAGATGAACTATTCAAATGCTAAATTACTTTGTCACAAGGCCTAAAATATGTTCCAGGGTATTTACAGTTGCAGGGAGCAAGGGAAGTGGGAGTAATTAAATCACCCTTTTCAGAACTATGTGCAAATTAAGGGTGATTTCATTTTGTGATTCCTCATCTCTCCCCCTCCGGGGGGAGGTGAGACACTGCTTGAACTCAGAGCCTCTAATCTTAACTACCGAAGTGATTTCTAGAAGAAATGTATCTTAATAAGCTATTTGGGGGAAAAACAGAGCACTTATATATAACAGAGTGAATCTATTGAATAACAGCAGAATTGGGCCAGAAATGTATTGAAATATATCAGAGTATTACTGAATTTAACTGTTATCTCCTATTACAATAACTTACACACAGCTTTTGAGGCCCGTCGCTAGAGATTTCTGGGAGTTAAAACATGGTTCTGAGTCAGAATATACCACAAATCATCAGTCACTAATTAAAAAACAAAACTATAGGAACAGTGAGGACAAGAAAGAGTGCCTATGTATGACCAAAGGCCTGTCTAAACAAATGTGTTTTTAGTTTTTTTTTTTTAAAGAGTTTTCAGTGGGGGCAGATGCAGGGGGAGAGCGCTCCAGAGCCTTGGTGCCGTCACCTCGAAGGCTCGATCACCCCTTGTTTTTAGCCTGGACCTGGGGACCACCAGGAGGTGCTGATCGGCAGATCTGAGTGAGCGGGTGTTGGTGTAGGGATGGATGAGTAGTTCAGTGATGTAGATAGGGGCCGGACCGTGGAGTGCTCTGAAAGTAAAAGTGAGGACTTTGAAGTGAATTCTTTAGTGTACCCGGAGCCAGTGCAGGGATACCAGAATGGGAGTGATGTGACATGATTTTCTTGACCTTGTGAGTAGCCTGGCTGCAGCATTTTGGACCATTTGTAGTTTGTCTGTGGATGATTTGGTGAGACCGGTGAAAAGTGAGTTGCAGTAGTCAAGCCTAAAAGAAATAAAAGCATGCACGGACAGTTCTAGTTCAGAGTGAGATATGGTGCGTAGTTTTGCAATGTTTCTGAGGTGAAAGAAGCAGGTGCGTGTGAGTGTTTTGACATGTTTGTCTAGGTTCATGGCCTGGTCAAAGACAACACCCAGGTTTCTCAAGTGGGGACGTATGTTGTCTTTAAGGGACCCCAAGTGAGTGGCCACTCTAGCTGCAGTCATTTCAGCTGCTACGAGTTTCTCCAAATTGTTGGGTTTAAAAGAGCAGAGTAGTTGTATGTCGTCTGCGTAGCAGTGGTGCCGGTGAATTTATTGATGAGGAGACCTAGATGAAGCATATAAATGGCAAAAAGGAATGGTCCTAGCACCGATCCCGACAAGTCAACTCATCATCTCCATTAATGACAGTTACAACATCCCTCCTCTTTACTGTACATTTCTAGAATAAATCTTTTGTATTTCATTTTGAATACAATTTGTTCATTATTTGCAAGTAATGACGAATGGTACAGTAAATGGGCAGCATTTATATAGCACTTTTATCCAAAGTGCTATATAATTCTGCTTCACATTCCCCCCTTCACCGACACATTCACACCGGCGGTCAGAGGCGAACAATCAAGGCAACAGCATTACAACGATACGCATGTAGACCAACTGTTACGTACCCCAGTGGGGAGACGCAACACAAGGCCACAGACAGGGTAGGTGAGGGTGCAGTGACACAAAACGCAAGAGACAAATTGCAAAATAATAATATTTATTTTACAAAATTTAAAATCAGCAACACAGAGAGAAAGGATGACTTACCAGTGAGCACCAAATGAAATATCAAAAAGAAATAAAAGCCCACCCCCCCCCCCTTACAGGCGCGGATGCCCCAAAGTACAGGTGGTGGTGCTCACTTCTAAAGCTGGTGTCTTTAACAGTAGGTCACCTACGTGATGCAAAATGTAGACCCAGGGTATCTTCCGGTCCCTGTGTGCAAAACAAAATATTAATACAAAGCAAAGCAATCACCATAGGCTGGGTGACGACGAATAAACAAATACACAAACAGGTTATGGGCAAAACAGAAATGTACAACTACCAAACTAATGCCAAACAGGCCACAGCTCTACAGAAAACAAACAGCACACAACTATACTAAATACCTAAACTAACTGACAGCACAAAGTGCCAGAGCCTTCACCAGCTCTATACCGAAGACATACCAAAATGACCTCCCACACAGACACAGACCAAGTATAATTACCACCACACACAGACCAAGTATAGTTACCACCACACACAGACCAAACGGACCAGGGAGCTCACTAACACTGAAACAAAAAGGGTATATGAAGGGAGAGTGGATGTTGATTGCAGAATCAGTTTCACCTGCCGTTGCACTGGGGTGAGTTGCTGATTGACCAGCTGCTGCTGCAACTGGGACTGTGAGACACCCGAGAATGGGATATGTAGACACAAGAGGGAGACAAGACAACAACAAACAAAACATGCCTATATATACACAACAGATAACATGCATTACTCCCTCTATATACATACATAAGGACACCGTCCGTAACACCAACAGTATTACAATGATATGTTGTGACAAGCCTGGTGGTGTTCAGGCTCGACACGGTCCAAAACATACAAATTCAATTTCCACACAAGCACAGTTTCAATAAATAAAAGATATTTATTGATTAATAGCACAAAGGTCCGATGGGCAATTAGAGTAGTCGAATAACAGTCCAGGGTCAAACATGTATCAGGCTCTCATACAAAAAGGGAATGTTCAATACTCGGAGTTTGTCGTCCGGTCCAGGGTCAGTTTCAAAAGGGGGTATCTCAGCCAGTCCAGGGTCCAGTACCACGAACACCTTCTCGCTATTACCTCTCCTCTCAACTACCTCTCACCTCACAAACTCCGTATCACACTCTCTCTCTCTGCTCTCTGCTCCTTCCTCACCTCCACTCAACCTTTCTCTGTCTCTCCTCTGGCTTTAAGCTATGGGTGTCTTTGTGTGTGTGTGGGATGTGGGTGATCACGTGGTGCACAGGTGTGTTCCATCAGTCCTAATCAACTCCCTAATTAACTCTCCTCTGCCCGTGGCAGTAGTATCTCCTTTACTTCACGTAGCCATGGGACATATATAGAACAACAGTATTACAACGATACGCATGCATGTACAACAACACTATTACAACGATACGCATATAGAACAACAGTATTACAACAATACGCATATAGAACAACAGTATTACAATGATACGCATATAGAACAATGGTATTACAATGATACGCATATAGAACAACGGTATTACAACGATGCGCTCTGGTCCTGACTTTCGGTGTCTGTGTTTTTCAATCGGCACGCTTGTAAAAGTTCTCTTTTTCACTCAAATATGTTTCTGACAACATCTTAGGCGGGAAATGCATTCATATTTGATATGCAATGCCTAGTTTGACAGTTTGATCTGAATTCTGTGAGCTAGACACCTCTGCCTCTCCTGACATTGTTTTGTTAACAATCACATGGTATATCATATTATCTCGACTGAAGATGAAATTATGGTATTTGCATTTTGATATGGTGTTATATAATATTTGATAATGTTCTGTCAAAAATGTCCCTACAACTCAATATATTGCAAAAAATACCCATCTACAAAAGTGTCAAAAATCTTTCCATTTTGTTTTCTGATTTTATTCTCTCCCTGGCTAGATAGCTAAAGTAGCATCAGCTAGCCTCTTATCCATTGGGCAAGCATCGGGATAGTTTTGCATAAAACACCTGTCGATTGCATACCCAAAGTCATTTAAGATTTATTCTAGAACCACTTATAGCACATACATGTGTCTGGTCTCTTTTGAAAGGAAATGCTGAGTGCTAATGTAATATAGTTACAGAGGTTTGAACACACTGAAATAAAAGTTTTGTTTACTTACGTCTGAATTAGTTTGCAAACTGATCCCTGCAAAAGAGTTCCAGTTGAGAGGTATGAGCTGAAGTCTTATCTAGTACAGGTCCAAAGTTGATAACAATCCCATGGAAAATTTGTGTTTTACACATGTTTTTCTCATGTTTGTATCGGTAATAATTCGGTATGCTTATCCAAAATGTCCGTCCGGTCCAATACATTTCGACGTGCAAGCGAGTAATTCTCCAAAGAATCAACTTCTTTGTCCTCTTCTCTCCCGTTATTGTAGTAATCATCCCTCATGTAAGATACCGTCAGCTCCAGAATTACATTGGCTACAAAAACGGTCAATCATTTTCACCGTCAGAGGTGACTGGTGCGTTCAGGGCCAGGCGAAACTGGACTTGGTCACTTGTCCGAAACTGACGCTTGTGGGTTGTTTGGTCTTGTAACCCGAGATTGGAAGCACATACTAAGTAGAGTAGGGTGTCAATCAAACGGCGGCCATTTTATATTTCAAACAATGTGTTGGTTAATCGGCAATAACACAGCCTGAAGCCGACAGACGAGGGCAACGTGCCGTCTGATGCTTAACAGGCTAGCTAGTTCGCTACCACAGGTGATGTAACTGAATTTGTGTGACGGCAACCAATCAGTAGTTACAGCTCTTGTGTGAAACACATTGTATTTCAATCTGATACATTACGTTCAACTCAGATTTTTTTTCCACTGCTAGACTCTCATAGCCAGACATATCTTCACACTGCGTTAGTGCTGTGGCAGCAGTCCACTTGACAGGAACAACCAGGAACTATAGAACTAAACTGCTTTTTTGTTTGCTTCCAACACCTGGCATGCCCTCTAACTGACTGAAGCTGAAGGTTCTTCCTTTTTTTGCTGCATTTAAAAGTATGATCTTCGACCACTGTGTGTCGACTTGTAACTGTCTTACAAATTGAAATAAAGGTTTGAAATTAAATTACATATGAGGGAACAATGTCTTTTTTATCCCTCCATCTCACCCCCCCTCCCCCACATAGTTCGCCTGGACCCCCAGTTTGGGAACCACTGCTTCACATTTAAATACGGCCGGGAGGTTTTTGCAGAGCATGAGCTGTGAGACACCGGAGCACGTGTGTCTCTTCTGGATGACATTTAGTTCCAGTTTCCTGAACCTTCAAAGACAATAAATCACCTCGTGACACAGAAGAAATGCAGATGCTGCACTTTGTGTGAGTTTCTCCCCCCCCCCCCCCCGGTTGATCTCAGAGGTGAAGCCAGACAGGAGGGTCTCTGATTGAAGCCAGACAGGAGGGTCTCTCTGACGGCACCATCTGTACAGGAGGATGATGATTCATGTGAACGTTGACGGCTCAGGAACTCAACTCTGATGCATAGGGGGCCTTGGCTATGTCCCTTTTTCAACTGAAACGGCCCCCAGTCGCTAACAGGGCCCTGGTTTGACAAAGCAAACACACCCTGGTTTGATAATACAAATTTGCGCACTGTGCCAATGTGGATGACTGATGCATGGTGGAAACGCTTGAAAAGGCATCACCGAATCAGAAAGATGTTTACTGACAAAGTTGACCTTGTAGAAGAAATCTTGCTTCTGACATAAACCAAGTAATGTAAATCTCCAGGGTCTAGTTGAGCTGCAAACATTACAACATAACATTATTTTCATTGCCTTCCTATTGGGATTCTGGATGAGGTAGAATATAATGCATCATATCTCCAGATACCTCAGAATTAGCTGTTTGATTCGGTAAATGACATGTCACTGCATTGTGCTCTAAGATTCTGGGTTAGAAAGTAAACAGAAAATGTCTCTTCTGTGCTTGCACCCCACAGTTTGGTCACACAATTTGATCTTGAAATGGGCCCCCTGAACCTTAAGTGTTATATGAATACATATGAGTTTATAGAAAACTCAGCGCATCCCGACGGAAACCGGATGAATTAGATGGAAATAAAGGAAGCTGTCATATGTGTGTGTAGTCTTATGAACAAGGAGACCCAGGGCTTTCGATGGGCATTCGAATTTCATAAAACTACACTTCCCAGCTCACGCCAGCCCCTGTCAATAATCTGACTTCCAGCACGAACCTTTCCCCCCCCATTATTTTCTGGATCATATCTCACGGGTCGAACAATCCTGCACGTTATTGCCATAAATTAGAATGTAGTTAGTTTCTTTACATTTCTATGAACGTCTAGACGAAATCCGCGGCTCAATCAGATGAGAAATGGAGCTATTCACATTACAAAAAAGTAACCGTACTTACAGTAGATTTCATTCACAGTTTTTGCTGCCCTGTCAGGGGCGCCTGGTAGTACTAAATCCAGATTGAACTCTGCCATTGGAAAGGGGAGATTTGGCCCGATCCATAGATCTGTGACTTGGCCATAAAAGGTAATTTATAGGCCTGATATTCTATATTCATTTTTCTAATTGCATGTGTCCGGATGGCATAATGCAGTACTCTAAACCCCCTGTAAATCAACTGCCCTTTATTAATTTGCTTAGATTTTTTGTACACTTGATCTCAAGAAGGTGCTGAATGAGCCCACGTCTGGCAATGTTAGCATGGTATTATTCACCTAAAGATTCATTTATTTAAATGTTTTAATGAAAATGTATATTCTCCTTTGGTTCATTACCATTTACTCAAGCTTCATAATATTTCTGACACTGGTAATACATTCCCAGAGATCCATAGATGTCCCTAGATAGCAAGAACATGCAAATGGACCTTGTAGAAGTGGAGCAATCTTCCATTTACTGAGGTATGTATTTTAGGCGAATTTTCTGAAAATATGGCTAGGGCTTAAGAGGTTAAGAGGTTAAGACCACCTGTGCTCAAATGCCACCGGTGAGAGACCTGCCCCTCTCACACCGCTCTCAGCAGATAACACCTAGATGGCCATAAGAGATGAGACGTTCACAAAATTGAAAGGGTTGAGTTGTTTTCATGTTTTTCCTTTGTTGTTGAAATTGTATTAATTCACGTCAATTTCTAGATTTTCCTATTCCGGCTTTGAGAGGGTAACCACATACAGTATGGATCTCTTATGAAAACAGTGACCCATGTGGGCATTATAGCATATTAGTGGCAGAGAGGTCAAGGCACTGAACGCTATTAGGTAATTGTAAATACTTTCTGATAGCCAGGATGCTCCTAATCATAAACAGGAAGGCAGAGGGAGAGAGAGAGAAAGAGAGAGAGAGAGAGAGAGAGAGAGAGAGAGAGAGAGAGAGAGAGAGAGAGAGAGAGAGAGAGAGAGAGAGAGAGAGAGAGAGAGAGAGAGAGAGAGAGAGAGAGAGAGAGAGAGAGAGAGAGAGAGAGAGAGAGAGTCAGAGACAATATGATAGACAAGACGATATACAGAGATAGAGACATAGAAAGACAGGCAGAGAAGACAGAGAGAGAAGCAGACAGGTATGCAGAGACAGACAGACAGACAGACA
Organism: Notolepis coatsorum; assembly: GCF_963971535.1. Classification (NCBI taxonomy): domain Eukaryota; kingdom Metazoa; phylum Chordata; class Actinopteri; order Aulopiformes; family Paralepididae; genus Notolepis; species Notolepis coatsorum. The sequence continues at coordinate 117,452,117 of NC_140166.1, forward strand.
GACAGACAGACAGACAGACAGACAGACAGACAGACAGACAGACAGACAGACAGACAGACAGACAGACAGACAGACAGACAGACAGACAGACAGACAGACAGACAGACAGACAGACAGACAGACAGACAGACAGACAGAGATGGAGGGAGGGAGGGAGGGAGGGAGGGAGGGAGGGAGGGAGGGAGGGAGGGAGGGAGGGAGGGAGTACAATGCATGTTTTTCCTGGTTCCTGAAGCAGCTCCTCCACTGAATTTATGTGGCAGGTACATTAACAAGAGGAAAGCATGTAATACCCTTCCTGAACCACCCTAACACACATGTGCATACACACACGCACGCACGCACGCACGCACGCACGCACGCACTCACACACACGCACGCACGCACGCACGCACGCACGCACGCACGCACGCACGCACGCACGCACGCACACACACACACACACACACACACACACACACACACACACACACACACACACACACACACACACACACACACACACACACACACACACACACACACACACACACACACACACACACACACACACACACACACACACACATCTGTCTGTCTGTCTGTCTGTCTATCTCTATGTCTTACACACAAAATACATTGAGGTACATTGACAAAAACAGAATACAGCAGAGGTGACTGACTTGACATGGACCACACACATTGACAGTGTTGTGAAGAAGGCACGACAACGCCTCTACTTCCTCAGGCGCCTAAGGACGTTCCAAGTCAGTCAGAAGATCCTTAAGAACTTCTACTCATGTACAATAGAGAGCATCCTGACTGGCAACATCACCTCCTGGTTTGGGAATAGCACTGCACAAGACCGAAGCAGACTACAAAGAGTGACACGTTCAGCCGAACGCACAATTGGAGGGGGGCTTCCCACCCTCCAGAACATTTACAACAAGCGGTGCAGGGGTAAGGCTAAGAGAATCATCAAGGACTCCAGCCACCCGAACAACTGACTCTTTGAACTGCTGCGGTCAGGCAAGCGATACCGGAGTCTCAAGGCGAGCACAGAAAGACTCCGAAGAAGCTTCTATCCCCAGGCCATCAGGCTGCTCAACAAACAATAAACACTATGCAACAACCATCAAATGCACACAGCACACACATCCACACGCACACACTCACTTTAAACAAACAACACACTGCAGCACCCACTCTCCACACTTTAGATCACCTAAACACACTTTATATTTATTGGTAAAGGATTTGCACTACAACTCGTACACCTTACTGTAAATTGTACCTAAATTGTACCTCATCCCATTTCTGCTTTGCACTATATAGTATTGTATATTAGTACATTGCATAGTATATTGTATGGTAACTCAGTTACTTCTATTCTGCATCGAACATTGTACATATGTCTATACTGAACACTGTGACCTCTATTTTTACTTTTATTTTACATGCTATACTATTTTATTTCATACTTATCTTGTCTAGCACAGTCTCTGGAGCGTAACAGTAAGAAGCATTTTGTATAAAAGTATTCTGTACTTCTGTATGACAACTATTAAAGAAACTTGAAACATGAAACTTGAAGGTTTAGTGCTCTATTCTCCTGTATACCAGCAAGGTTTAGTGCTCTATTCTCCTGTATACCAGCATGGTTTAGTGCTCTATTCTCCTGTATACCAGCAAGGTTTAGTTCTTTATTCTCCTGTATACCAGCATGGTTTAGTGCTCTATTCTCCTGTACCAGCTAGGTTTAGTGCTCTATTCTCCTGTATACCAGCAAGGTTTAGTGCTCTATTCTCCTGTATACCAGCATGGTTTAGTGCTCTATTCTCCTGTATACCAGCAAGGTTTAGTGCTCTATTCTCCTGTATACCAGCAAGGTTTAGTGCTCTATTCTCCTGTATACCAGCAAGGTTTAGTGCTCTATTCTCCTGTATACCAGCAAGGTTTTGTGCTCTATTCTCCTGTATACCAGCAAGGTTTAGTGCTCTATTCTCCTGTATACCAGCACGGTTTAGTGCTCTATTCTCCTGTATACCAGCAAGGTTTAGTTCTCTATTCTCCTGTATACCAGCAAGGTTTAGTGCTCTATTCCCGGCACTAGCAAGGTTTAGTTGATGTGCAACAAAGACTAGTTAGCTGACACTACAAATGTATACATAAAGAATGTTGTACTGTCACAGTAGCCTTCAAACACACACACACAAACACACACACACACACACACACACACACACACACATACACACGCACACACACACACACACACACACACACACACACACACACACACACACACACACACACACACACACACACACACACACACACACACACACACACACACACACACACACACACACACACACACACACACACACACACACACACACACACACACACACACACACACACACACACACACACAGAGTGTATGTTATTACGATAAGTAGCACTGTGTGTTTGCACAGGGGAGACTATAGGACAGAGGTCTGAAAACCCAGAGCAGAGTGTTCCTGTAAGGATTCCAGTGGTGTAAGCAATTTATTTCTTAACACATAGTTCATATTGTTTAAGGCACCCTATATATCTGCCAAACATGACACGAAATATGGGTTTAATACACAGCATCGCACACAACGGGAGACAGGGGAAATATTTCTACCTCTTGTTGGCCTCAAAACTCAGGAGACGCGGGGGAGGGGGGGGGGGGGGGGGGGGGGCAGGCCAGAGAGCCACTGTGTACATTTAGTGTCCTGGAATATTAGTGAGATGTAAATGGTTGTAGTGTAAGTGAAGTGTAACATTGTATTAAACACAACAACTTACTATGATTATCTTCTTAATCCATAATACTGCTGCTGTCTAATGGAAATATATTTTCAACACAATGACAACTTTATACACACACACCCGTACAGGCACACACACACACACACACACGCGTGCACGCACACACACACACACACACACACACACACACACACACACACACACACACACACACACACACACACACACACACACACACACACACACACACACACACACACACACACACACACACACACACACACACACACACACACACACACACACACACACACACACACACACACACACACACACAGAGAAAAACACAGAAAGACGCACACACACAGAGTGTATTTTATTACAACAACATGGGGACTATTTTCAGCATTGCATTCTGGTACATGAGAGTGCACCAATAGATATATGTTGAACCCACTCTTAATAAAGACAATCAGTGCAGTTCCAGTGTGAAACCGATCGGATAAACAGTTCTCGAGATATGGGAAGGACAGACATGCACTATAGCGCTACCATCTGGCCAAACGGCACCATACTCTACACTGGACCCCCCTCCCCTGGTTCCTCAGCAATACACATGCAGAGCATGAAACCAATCGGATGAACAGTTCTGTATCACACTAGCTCCCGCTCTGTGTCTCATTGCATATATCTCGCTTCAGCATATATACACTGAATACATTTCAAAATGTACCTTTAAATGCCAGCATTCATCTGGCCACACCCCCATCCGCTTACCTATATAAGCAGGGGTGGTGCCACACACTCATCTCCTTCTCAAATTTCATCACAAGCAACGTGTTGCTCATATGCCCACTTGACGTGGAGAAAAATATTGGCTGGAATAGCAAATGTTTACGAGGAAAGGAAGAACAAGGAGATACGTTGACATCATATCTTTATTTTCTCTCTCACTATTTTCGAGAAAATACGGCGATATTGTCTTCGTCACTGGAGTGTTTGGAAGATGGTGATCATTCTAAAATCCTCCACCGGTTTTCGTATTGGGAGCACGCCGCTGCATGCCTCTCAACTGCAGTTCCTTGCTGTGTTGGTTGGGGTGAAACCTTTCAGGACACAGCTGAACTGTAGGACGCGCCGCTGTTGTGAGAAGCGGTGGGTTTCAGGTTGGGTGAGTACTGTTTGCTTGCGGCTCCACTTGTCTGTTAGTGCTAAGGGGGCTAACTGACAATGTTTACGAACACCGGCCCCAGATTAAGGTCTTTTGTTCAGCCTCTTAGGCAGCAGCGGAAGACCTTGATCTGAAGCCCATTATAGTTTAACTAGTGGGCCACGACCATTAACACTGGTGATCCCTGTGTTTTCTGGACAAGTGGATGTCTCTCTGTCACCGTGTTAGGCCCCATCTTTCATATCCAAATGAGAGTATTCCCTCACGAGGAGATATGGGCATAGATGTTCATTAGCGGAAGATCTGTGTTCAAAGTCAGCTACACAGGCCAGTTGGGTATTGTGCTGGCTCCGTCGGGTGTTGGTAAAATCACCGTTGTAAAACTGTGTTAACATCTTGTTTCTCTTTTCTCTTAAAAAGTGAGGAGGGTTTCAGAATGGCGGCCTGTCTGGGTGAGTGTTATATCATTGTGTACAAGTTCAGGTGATAGCTGCTTAGCTTACGTGGCCTACTGTTAGCCAGTCAGCTGTTAGCTGCGGCGCTAGCCTGCTGTGATCACTAGGTGGCCTATCTAGGTTAGGCTAGGAAACGTTAGCTTGCTGCTATCGCTGCTTAGCTTACGTGCTAGTGGTGGCCTACTGTTAGCCAGTCAGCTGTTAGCTGCGGCGCTAGCCTGCTGTGATCACTAGGTGAGTAGGTGGCCTACCTGGCTAGGCTAGGAAACGTTAGCTTGCTGCTATCGGCCGAGGCCCAGCGCGGGGTGGCTCCGGCTCCTCGCGCGCCGCCGCGGTTCCCAACTCCCCTCTCCCTCACGGGGAGAGGCGGGGGGCATTCGGCTCCCCTCTGGTCGCGTGCGCCGTAGCGTAGCGACCGACGGTTGGAGCGGCCGTTAGCTTAATGCTACTCTGTTGAACGTGCTTTGATTATAACATGTTTTAACACTCTTGACTACGACGTCATCTTTGACAGAGGATGTTCGTCGACCCTGCCCTGAGCCAGGACGGCAAGGAATGCGTCAACAAAGGGGACCGTAGCGACGGGTTGGAGCGGCGCCGCTGGCCGGGTCGGCAACACAGAATGGCTGTGTTTACTACGGTGCCTTGAGACTGCACTTCGTTGATCTACGCTCCGGGTAGGCAAGGTTTGGCCAGACCGTATACACTTCTTCTGGCTTTCCCTTCTAAATGTTTTGTAAATAACGATGTTTTCCAAAACGAGTGTTGTTGCACTACATTTAGGATACGACGCGAGTTATGTGTGAATTGTCTTGTCACTGGTATTTAGCTTCTCCATGCAAATCGGGTTGTTTTTACAGATTTGAAAATGATCTGGTTTGTTGTGTTGAGAAACATCATGTGTGTTTATATGTACCGTGTACTCACAACTAAGGGGGTTAACTAACCTATAAAGCTATGCTTAGTGACAAATGAGTAAAGAATGATTCTTTTCTCAGCCTGTAATGACAATGAACAGTGTGTTCACATATTAACAGGTTTTCCTGTTTTAACTGGCCGTATTAAGGGTAAAGTAGGAGGATTGTGTTTCCCCCCGGTTCCCTGGGGACTTCTTCATCCTCCTATCAGACATGTTGTTGCACTACATTGTGTCACTGTGTGGTAGGGATGCGATGTAACCCTTAGCTTGATTGCTGAGGTTGTGCTACAACTGCTGGAGAAACTTTATTTTCCTAAAAGAAAAGATTGTTTGGTCGCTTTCATGTGTGCTTAGCAAGGCCTGTGGCCGATACTAATAGAGAATTATGTATTCTCTCATTATGAAAAACGGCGTTCCTCTGTAGAGTGTTTTTGCCATTTTTTGTAGGTGATGATGGGTTGTGTGTGTCATGTGACCTACAACTGGGTTGGACTGGCCACAGAAGCACATGTGTAAGTTTGGTACCGGGGCTCTTGATGAGCCCTCTCTATTCTGTGTTTTTTCCTTAGTAAAAATCAGATAGCAGGTTAGCTCATGCGCTGTGTGAAGCTGTCAGACGCTTCATGGAGCTGACTATGACTGTGTCATACTCTCTTTTTGTCATTACATCGTATCATGGGTGTGGGGTCGTAAAGGGGTGAACTGGTAACCTTTCCTTCCCCCTTTTTTCTGTTGGTCAGGGGTAAACCCCCTGTCCTTCAAGGTTCCTGTCACGTTGCGGTTCGGCACGTTACAGGGTGAGGGGGGGGGGGGTTTCCTGGTCCCACGGCCTGGAATATTGGGCGTGTGCACCGCAGAAATTCCCCCGCCATAGAGTATGTCACCGTGCGCGTCTCTGTTGGTAGGACTTCCGTGTGCTGTTCAGGTCCATGTGATGGATCTGTTTTGGGGGGGTGGTCAGGGCTCCTCCTCACCAAGCTCCTATTCGGGCCTTCTGTGAGTTGGGAATCCTCCTTCCATGTGAGGGAGCCTCCTTCAGAGTACAGAGCCTCCTCCTCAGATTGTCAAGGTGAGTGGACCCTCAAGAAGGAGTCCTACTCTATTGTGTATGTATTCGATTCAATTCGATTATTGAGTGTGTATGGGTTCAGTGCCTCCTCCCCGGAGAGCCCTAAAACAATTTTTTTTTTACATGGCTCAAGGTGCAATATATTCTTTTCAATCTGTACAGATCGCGTGGGAAGTCTCTCTGGGGATTCCTGTCTCCTTCCTATGGGAGGGTGGTGGGATGTAAAAATGTGAATTTTTTTTACCCCCGGCTGTGTAGACTGGGAAACATACTGTTGGTGCTTCCTGCTTTTCTATTAAAAAGAGTTGGAGTTAGGAAGTGTCACACCCCTCTTGTCGTTCCCCTGGGCGCCTTGGAGATTCAATAACAGGTCTAAATAGCCTGTTCATTGATGTGGGTGTGTCCCGACGCACGTATAGTGCTAGCTCGGGGTGTTCTGTAAACAGGCGACTGACTGGCACGCCTTGGTTGCTTGAGGTTAAAACGGCGTTTTTATAAAACAACTGGGATGGAGGCTTTTCCTCTTCCGACGACCAAATCCGATGACCTGGTTTGGTTATCGACGGATTCTCGTTCATATCTGGGGGATGATGACGGAATGGATCTGAACATATGTAGAGGGGTCTCACGCCCTGGGGGTGGGCCACCGGGCGTGGTTCGCCCGAACGTCTGGGTGGCGCCTTCTTTTCATGTTTAAGATCAACACGCATATCTGCCCCTTCTCCTGGAGTAGGCATGTCGGCGTGGTTAGGGCACGGGACTGGTTCTGGTCACGCTGGTCCGGATCAGTTGAACCCGTTGTCCGCCGGGGATGCAGATCTGCTGTTCTGGTACCCTGAGGGACTTGGGCTTTTTTCAGGGGGAAAAATGCCAGGTCGGTCCGGGTGTCACAGGGTTAAGCACTATGGAGACCCTGGTTGGGTAAGTTTTTTACTCAGCACTGTCGTAATGGCTTACGGCCATGCCAACCTGTACACGCTCGATCTCGTCAGATCTCGGCCACTACACAGGTTGGTCCTGGTTAGTACTTGGTTGGGAGACCGCCTGGGAATACCAAGTACGGTGTGCTTGGGGCTGGTTCTCCATTCTTTTTCGCTCCTCTCTCACGCATGGCGAAGAGGGGCCTGTTGGGGTGGTCTTTGACCTCCTCTGGTGACCCTGTGCTTCCCGTATCGCCGGGCCCGGTCCGAAGTAATGTTTAGTCGACCCGTAGGCCTGGGTTAACCCTTTTTTGAAAAACTGAAACACTTGTACTGCGGTATAGCCGGTGTATACCCGCAGGTGTGTTTTGGAGTTTTTTCTTGAGGGGTTATAGGAACAACCACCGCATTGAGTAACACCAAGGTGGTTGATTCCCTGGTGTGTTGGAGCAGTATCAACTCCCGGGTTCACCGGTTGAGGATGCCCCTGCACGTTCATGACGTCTGCCAATCGTGTCAGCCTTCTCTGCCTCAACCCCTCTGGGTGGGTTTTTTTTAATGGAGGCTTGGTCATGCAACACCGCCAGCTTACGCCCCTTCCGCCGGGGCGGCTGTGTTCAGCTGTCTCCTCTGGCGCCTGTCTCGTCCGCAGTCTCCAGGCTAGGGTTAACAGCCTGTTGCCTGGTTTTTCCCCGGTGCGCTGCCTGCTTCCGTTGGTTAACCTTTTTTGTGTGCTTACGGCCATGCTGACTGCCTGTTCTGCAGGGTCAGTGTGCCAGGCGGTGTACTATTGGGGGGACAGGGCCCGCTCGGCTGAGGGGCCTTTGTCCTAATACGCTGGCGATGTGGGGGGCGGGGTCACTAAGTGCCCACCTGGTGGGGTCTTGATGCTGGCATCATGGACTTCTCCGGGCCCCCGTTCCAGGGGGTCCAGTCCCTTTGGTGGGTCTGGGTCTTCCTTCGCGCTCCGCTGCTACGGCCTTGCCACAGGGTTGGGTTTACCCTTGACCCCTTGATTCTAGGGGGCAGTAACGAGGTTGTTCCCTCCGTTCGTTCCCGGGTGGCATGCGGGTTGTGCGTGTGTGTAGTCGTGGGGTCAGGCCACGGTCTGCTCACCCTGTGCGTTGAGTTGCTTGAGTGCCTCTTCGCACAGTCGGGTCCGTCGCCCTCCCGGGAAACCTCTAATAGGGGGGGTCGGGGGGGCTCGGTCCTCCCTGATCTGATGGCTGTGGGGGGCCTCAGCGGGGTGTATTTGTCGAGCTTCTAGCTCCCGCTCAGCTCCTATTATGCAATGAGACGCAGAGCGGGAGCTAGTGTGATACAGAACGTTAGGTTATGACTATAACCAAGTTCTGTTAACACTAGTGGACGCTCTGCGTCTAGACGCCGCTGCGGCCCTTGATTTTTCATTGTGGTGAAATTTGTTGGGAAGGAGATGAGTGTGTGGCACCACCCCTGCTTATATAGGTAAGCGGATGGGGGTGTGGCCAGATGAATGCTGGCATTTAAAGGTACATTTTGAAATTTATTCAGTGTATATATGCTGAAGCGAGATATATGCAATGAGACGCAGAGCGTCCACTAGTGTTAACAGAACTTGGTTATAGTCATAACCTAACGTTCTCGAGATAAGGACAGACACAAGTTAGATACATTTATAGTAAGATACATATACAGTAGCACACAGTAGAACCTACTTTTAAATACAATACACATACAGTAGAGCCCACTTTAAAAGATAATAAATATACAGTAGTACCCACTTTAAAAGACAATAAATACAGTAGAACCCACTTTAAAATACAGTAAATATACAGTAGAACTCACTTTAAAGGAGACATGTCAGCTTATGTAACATTTGGTACATTTATCCTATTCCCTATTTTTGCAGTGATATATTATGCCTCTGAAGCAAGACATAAAGTATGTCTGTGCAAGTTGTTTTAATTACATACTGTTAACATACTGGAGGGACAGAGTTCTGGAAACACAAAAGGAAAAAGGAGATATGTATATAAAAGTCACCACAACAGTTCAGACTAGTGTGGTTTGTGAGGTTAGTGCTGGCAATGATACAAGTGTGAAATTATACCTCTGTTATCCTTTAACGGTTTATGCCAGTTTCCTCTATTCCAAAGTTTCCCCAGCAGTAGTGTAAATTGACTAAATGGTAAATGGACTGCATTTATATAGGGATTTAATACTTTACAACTCACACATTCACAAACTGACGGCAGAGGGAACTATGCAAGGTGCCGACCAGCTCCAATAGGCCGACCAGCTCATCAGGAGCAGTTTGGGGTTAAGCGTTTTGCTGAAGGACAATTCGACGCAATTTAAGTAAGTAAGTAAAGTTTATTTATATAGCACCTTTCACAGACCAGGGTCACAAAGTGCTTCACATAGTAAAAACATTCCGGGAGGAGCCGTAATCTAACCGGGAACCTTCCAATTACCTGACGACCGCTCTACCTCCTGAGCCACTGTAGTGATCTTTTTTGGAAGTGGGAGAGTGCACTTACCGTCTGACTGTGATTACAGTCTGAATGTCCTAGTTGCTGGTGTTCGCAGGCGTTTGCCTGACCGCAGCAGCTTGAACAGGCTGTTGTTGGGGTGGTGAGGGTCTTTCATTATTCTGTAGGCTCTGGATTTGCACCTCTTATATAAGACCTGCAGGGGTGGTAGTGCAATACCCGTAGTACGCTCAGCTGAGCGCACCACTCTCGGTAGGGCCTTCTTGTCCTGTGCCGTGCTGTTTCCATACCAGGCAGTGATGTTTCCAGTCAAAATGCTCTCTACAGCTAGAAGGACTGGAGTATCTTTCCCGATACTCTGAACTTCCTTAACTGTCTCAGGTGGTAGAGGCGCTGCTTCGCCTTCTTTACGACTGAGTCTATGTGTGTTGTCCATGTCAGGTCCTCTGAGATGTGGACCACCAGGTACTTGAAGCTGCTCACCCTGTCCACGGTAGCCCCGTTTATCCTCAGTGGTGTGTGTGTCCTGCTGTGTTCTCCTAAAATCCACGATCAGCTCCTTGGTTTTACCAATGTTCAGGAGCAGGCTGTTGTCCTGGCACCAGCGTTCCATCTTCATGCTCCCCCATGGCAACATACTCAGAAGCCACAACATCGAGTTTCACTCATATGTTGATGACACCCAAATATACCTCCAAACCTCAAGTTTCCTTGATGACATCCACCATTGGATGAGTTGCAACTCCCTGCAGCTCAATGGCAGTAAGACCAACGCCATCCTCATTGGCACCCCCAATCAAACCAAGCAGGCCGGTATCCAGAGCTTGACATTAACACCCGCCACTCGCCAAATGCGTGTAGAATTCGGCAGTGGCGGGCAACTCCGTCACTCTACCCGCCAAAGTGGCAAGTGATTTCTTTTCTATAAAAGAAAAATCATTGTAGTTTACAAAAGGCATCTGCAATAATTACGTCAATCCAGGTGATACTACATAATACTGCAACTCCCACGAGGACTGTCCATCCACTTTGCCCTGTTGCGTGCGTCGTGTTGCCTCTGTGTGTGACAGCTGACAGCTGAACGAATGCTGTTAACGTTAATAGCTCAAATTAGACTAGGAGGACCCGTTAGCTCAACTCGTTAGTGCAACCGACTCATCCATAGTTTACACTAGCAAGACAGTTAGCTAACGTTACAATGTTCCGCAACGTTCACGCAATCGGGAAGAAAGGCAGACCCTTCACCAACTATTTGTGGATGTGCGAGTACGTTTTAAACAAACTAACATGTACTATGTAACGTGTATTATTAAACTAATACTACAGTGTTTGTTAGCTAGCTAGCCACATTCATTTAACATTAAGAAGCATAAGGGCTCGAGACTAACACAGTCCTGTCGTCCTGGGGACGATATGTATTTGAGACGAACAGAAATCCTCCCCGGAACGCAAGCGGAGATGTAAATTGAGCCGACTGTATGTATCTTAGTTGACAGTGGCACGAGACACTATACAAATTCCTGCGGTACTGGCCACCCTCTCAGTCAAGAGAGCACTCGCAAATATGCTGCACATTATAACTGTGCGCGGTCTAGTGCCACTGTTGGTCGCTTAGTTGATTATCTTTCAGCACCGTGGACAGCTACCCCAGATGCCTCTCTCTCTTTCTCTTTCTCTCTCTCTCTCTCTCTCTCTCTCTCTCTCTCTCTCTCTCTCTCTCTCTCTCTCTCTCTCTCTCTCTCTCTCTATCTCTCTCTCCCTCTCTCTCTCTCTCTCTCTCTCTCTCTCTCTCTCTCTCTCTCTCTCTCTCTCTCTCTCTCTCTCTCTCTCTCTCTCTCTCTCTCTCTCTCCCCCACACACACACTGAATAGAGGACTAGACATCAAAGCAAATATTGGTAACAATATATCACAGTGCTCTACAATTTAATTAATTAAGTTTGTACCTAGTTTTTGTAATTACATACTCTTGTTACACAGTGTACTTACCGCATTACACTTCCTTAACATTAACAATAACCCTAACTATATTCCTAATCCTAACCCTGACCTTATTCCTAGGTATTGAGTCAATTCAATGCAGTAAGTACATTGCAACAATGACAGTACAATAATTGTTATACTGTCATTACACAAATAGCTACACAGGAACAGAGAATGTAAAGTTTGACTCATCACTTTCATTTGACACGCACATAAAAACAGTCTGTCAACCCTCCTTCTACCACCTGAGGAACATTTCCAAACTCAGACCCTTACCCTCAGTCTGACGCCGAAAAACTGGTCCATGCATTCGTCAGTTCCCGACTTCCCGCATCAACTGTAACTCTCTGCTGGCAGGCCTTCCCTCCAAAACCATCCAGAGGTTACAGTACATCCAAAAGAGTGCCGCCCGTGTCCTCACCAAAACCCAGAAAACAGAACACATCACCCCAGTCCTCCATTCCCTTCACTGGCTCCCAATTAACCAGCGGATCACCTTCAAGGTTCTCCTTCTGGTCTATAAGGCCATAAACCACTTCGGCCGACCTATCTTCAGGACCTCCTCTCCCCTCAACCTGCGTACAGGTCACTCAGGTCTGGCAGCCAAAACCTCCTCACCATCCCATGCACTAGGCTGTCGACCATGGGGCACTGTGCTTTTTCCGCCTGTGGAATCAGCTGCCGGGGTCCATCAAGGCCTCAGTCTCCATTTCTGCCTTCAAGGCCAGCCTTAAAACCCATTTGTTTTGCTCTAGCCTTCCAATAAGGCCTAATCTGCTCCTATGTTTTGTTTATTTTATTTTATCTTATTTTATTCATTTAAAAATGTTTTTATGTTTTAAACCTTTTTATTATTATCTTTTTATTTGTATTCATTTGAATGTTTTCTTATTTTAAACCTTTTTATTCTATTTTGTTTTGTATTATTATTATTATTATTATTAGGGATGTTCGATATTGGCTTTTTTACCGATATACCGATATTGTCGAACTCTTAATTTCCGATACCGATATCAACCGATACCGATATATGCAGGGTTTCCCCCCCCCCAAAAAACGGAATAGTTTCAGGTAATTAACATTACATATCTCTTGTTGTGGAATTAACACAACATTATGCATACTTTTGACAATAAATAAAACCAGAATTTGTTCTTACTTGCTTGCCTGGGTAAATAAAGGATAAATGTTAAAAAAAAAATATATATATATATATAAAGATATTTTTTTTTAACCGATACCGATAATTTCCGATATCACATTTTAATGCCAATATCGTCCGATAATATCGGTAGGCCGATAATATCGGACATCCCTAATTATTATTATTATTATTATTATTATTATTATTATTATTATTATTATTATTATTATTATTATTATTATTATTATTATTATTATTATTATTATTATTATTATTATTATTATTATTATTATTATTATTATTATTATTATTATTATTATTATTATTATTATTATTATTATTATTATTATTATTATTATTATTATTATTATTATTATTATTATTATTATTATTATTATTATAGCTATGTAGCTAGTCAACCATCATGCTAACCATCTGCTGGACCCTAGCGTACTCTTAACCAAAAGTATTCCCAACTGAAGAAGCTAACCGAGCTAGCGGTTGTGTTCACACTTGAAGGTGACTCCTTCTTGGGAAATGTAGTATTGAGAGCAGTTGTATTTGTTAAAACACATTAAGCTACAGTAGGAAAGAACAGTATTCCCAGAGGCACATTTGCACAATGTCAAACTGAAGGTATTTTGAACGAGGGGGCATGGCCAGTGGAACCATTGTGGTGAACATCCACAGTCATCTGCAGCTGCAGGAAGTCCAATCAGTTTCAACTATTAAGACTGATTGTGAAAATAAACCAAGACACATGGTTTGTACATTATACAAACAAGCAGAACAGCTGTTTTGTGTGTGTGTGTTCGTATGTACAGTATGTATAGTGCATGTGTGTTTATGAAGTCGTGTGTGTGTGTGTGTGTGTGTGTGTGTGTGTGTGTGTGTGTGTGTGTGTGTGTGTGTGTGTGTGTGTGTGTGTGTGTGTGTGTGAGTGCTCATAATATGTGTATGTTATGTTTGTGTGTATGTGTGTGTTTGTGTGTGTGTGTGTTCTCCCTCTGTAGGTCCTGACCAGGCAGGTCAATAGTGAACCTGTGAACTCTGCTGAAGGAGCCTCTCTCTGGAGAATGGCTATCTGGAGCCCCAAGATTGATCTATCTGTGTGTGTGTGTGTGTGTGTGTGTGTGTGTGTGTGTGTGTGTGTGTGTGTGTGTGTGTGTGTGTGTGTGTGTGTGTGTGTGTGTGTGTGTGTGTGTGTGTGTGTGTGTGTGTGTGTGTGTGTGTGTGTGTGTGTGTGTGTGTGTGTGTGTGTGTGTGTGTGTGTGTGTGTGTGTGTGTGTGTGTGTGTGTGTGTGTGTGTGTGTGTGTGTGTGTGTGTATGTGTGTGTGTGTGTGTGTGTGTGTGTGTGTGTGTGTGTGTGTGTGTGTGTGTGTGTGTGTGTGTGTTAAGATTCTGCTGTAATGCGTGTTGTGTTAATCCAAACTGAACCCGAGCCAGGAGCGTCACAGCTCCTCCTGGGCCCCAAACCCTATACACCTCAAATCTCACTAATAAATATATTATCTAATAGGGAGAGTTGGCACAATTGTAACGCTTCACAATTATAAAATGCAGATAATATCTAACTGCTTCTGTTAGGGATTGAGTGTGGAGGTGGTGGTAGGACCCAATAGCAGACAGGGCAGAGAGTTAACAGGCAGGACACATGGCCAGATGGTATTTATTTTTAAATAAACCAATTATCTTATTCATCTTCCCATCAAAAATCTTATTTTTCTATTACTCAAACCATCATCCAGCCAGAGTGCAAATGTAACAGTAAAGTGCAATATTAATATACAATGTACAGGTGATTAAACTGGGTATAACATATATAAATGAGTACTACTGAGTGTTGTGCTAATCAGATGTACAGAGTTGTAGTGTAATATGTACAGTGATACAGGTATAAAGACAGTATGGTAGTAGTCATACTGGCCAGCAGCTTAACTAGTAGTAAGAGTACAGTAGGTAAGGGATATGTACAGATATAGTATGTACAGAAGTGAGGTCTCTGACCTAAAGAGATGGTTCTGGTTGTTGGAACCCTATGCCTATTTGCTACCTATCAATGATGTTGATTGGTAGAGTCCTTTCTCAGCACAACCCATCTCGTTCGTCATGCTAACTCCGGCTAGTTAGCCACACACCAATGCAAAGTCTGTACACATGCACATAACGTAGGTTTCCCTTGTCTTCAGTCTCCTTCAGAGAGGAGATTGATTGATTGATTGAAAAGTTTATTAACAGATTGCAGAATGGGTACAGTATAGTACAGCTCAATACATACAATTGTTAAGGGGATGCAGACCAGAGAAAGACTTTCGTCTTGTTTACATCAGGGTCCCCCATTTTCAATTCATCATAACATATATGACATACATGACATACAGATAGACAGTACTGCTACATCTATACATTTATGACTATCAGATTTGCAAATACAGTACTGTTTGTGATACAAAAAGTGTCCAGAAAAAGAGTGTATATACATTTGACGTAGAAACTGTACATTGGAGGAGGTTGGGTGGGTAGGGTGGGGTTGGTGGGTGGGGGCTGTACATTGGATGGGGGGGGGGGGGGGGGGGGGGGGGTTGGGGTGGGGGACACTGTACACTGTACATTGGAATACTGACAAAGCCATACTTGGTAATTTACTGTACAACTGGGTTAAGCTTGACCCCATTGACTTTGCATTGGTTTGTAACTAACTACCTTGCACTATAGTATGAAGAACGGCACGAATTGTGAATCAGGTAGTGACAAGATCGACATTTGGACGTTTGGACCGCAACGATTGTGCATAATACAATAATACAATAATAAGAATCCAATAGGGGGCGGATAGGTGGTGTAGTGGGCAAGGCGCTCGCCACCAATGCAGGAGACGCTGGGTTCGAGCCCAGCTCTCCGCATTGCTATCAGCTTGGCTGGTCGTTCATACTAACACAATTGGCAGTGTTAGGGGTGGGAAAGCTGATGGGTGGGGATCGGACATTGTGGACAGCGACTCCTACAGGTCGGTTGGTGCGCCTGCGCAGCAGAATCAGGAAGCGACAGGGGCGGCGTGTCCCTCCCACGCAGACCCCCGCCGCTGAGAGATTGCGCTGTGCAGGTGAAAATATGCGACGGCTGCTTCCTCGAGTACCAGAGGGGACACGTGACTTCGTCCACATTGCAGCCGGCTTGTGGGAGGCATGGCCTAACAGCGTTCGAGACAGGGGAGGGTAGAATTGGACGATACGAAATTGGGATGGGAGAAAAATAGAAAATGGGAGAAAAAAGTAGATAAAAAAATAAATAAGAATCCAATAGGATGAGAATGCGACATTTGTGCAATAATACAAGTAATAAGAGTAAAGACATATCAGGTATATGTACATGAGTTTTACAAAAGCATGGTAAGACATGCTAGGTCCTGTGATAGTGCAATACACTGTTAGCTACGGATGAGGCACTGGGTTTGATTGATTGATTGAATAGTTTATTGGTTTAGAATGGAAAATCACACATATACATTTGATCACAATATGAAACAGGTATACATTTTCTCCATTTACCAATAGGATTTCATAAAATACAATAAAGCCATAGGCTTGTTTCCATTGTGGTCCTTCATCATTGGTGTCAGTGGATTTATGTACTGGTGTGTGGACGTGGGTGTTTGTAGTGTCTGTATGTCAAGATGTGTGGTATAAAAACAAAAAAATACATACAATAATATTCCATTTTATAGACAATAAAAGAATAAAAAGAATAAAAGGATAAGAAGGAACAACTCATATTAAAAAGCCTTTGTTCACTACTCCCAGCTTCTGCTACTTATGATCAGGGGCGGAGCTAGGGGGTGGCTACCTGGGCTCAAGCCCCGGATTTATTCTGAAAAGCCCCGAATCTATTTAATTTTTTTTTTTTTTTTTTTTTTTTTTTTTTTTTTACAATTCATCATTGTTACATGAAAATATGTTTGCACCAGATTTAGCAGAAGCTAATTTCCATCTGTGGTCTATCCAGCTGCTAACTGTATTTGAGTGAGTTAAGTCTTGGTGTTATGGTAGACTCAGACCTAAGCTTTAAATCACAATCAACAAGTTGACAAAAACTTAATTCTTCCACCTTAGAAACATAGCTAAAGTATGGCAATTTATAAATCAAAAGGACGCTGAAAACCAGATCCATGCCTTTATCTCAAGCCAACTCGACTACTGTAATGCACTCCTTACCGGCCTCCCGAAAAAATACGATGATAACTATTTTATTGCAATGCACTATTGCATTATTTTATTCTATTTACTAACTATTTTATTGCACTGCACTATTTTACTTTGTATCAGTGAATCATAGACGTCTGGCCATAAGAGCATTCGGAGCATCTCTGCTCTCCCACTATTGAACTTGGGGGAGCAAAGGTATGATCTTGCTCCACCACTTTTTGATTATATGAAAAATATGATATATCCCCCCCCAATATATAAATCTAACCATAACTACGTTATGGTTAACTGAGTTTTATAGTGAAAAGAGCAGCTTTATTGGTCAAGATTGAAGGCTCTATATTGCAGGAAATTGCACGTACAGGTTTATTAAATTCAAAAAAAAATTGTCGTGGAGGGGGTCGTGCCGGACCCCATCCATAACCACCCCTTGCCTGCCAAAAAATAAAAATTAAATAAAAAAATTAAATAAAAACAAACAAACAAAAAAAAAGGGGGGCCCATCTGGGCTAAGCCCCGGATCTCCTACAATCCTAAATCCGCCCCTGCTTATGATCCACCTCTTTATAGCTAATTTAAAAGTGGAGAAGGGGCTTATGGTCTTCAACTCCATTGGTAGGCTATTCCATTGTACTGCTGCTGAATATAGGAATGCGTTTTGGCCTATTTTCCTATTGCATCTCACTGGGACGATGTCTGTTGGGCTCCCCCTGGTGGCGTGTCCGTGTACATCTCTTACCATGTTAAAATATCCACTGAGGTACTGAGGGACAGTATTCCAGAGTATCCTATGTGTTATGTTGAGTTTTATTTGAGAGACCCTCTCCTCAACCCTGAGCCATTTAAGGCTGTTAAAATGTGTCTGTGTAAGGTGAGTCCTGGGATGGAGTTTTAAAATCATTCTCACTAATTTGTTCTGAGCTGTCTGTAGCCTTAATTCTTATTTTTGTCAGAACATTGTTCTCAGTGTAGAGTCCTCTCTCCTGATTGGATAAAGTGGGAACAGGATATTGGATAAAGTGGGAACAGGATACCAGAACAAGCATTTTCTGTTTACTGAAGAGCAGGAGGGACTGGGAGAGATCCATGTTACTGACCAGGCAATCTTTAACAGTGATGGCTGTCAGAATGTAGAGTTATTATTTTATGTAGACCACTCATTTTCACGCAAAAATACCACTTACAAAATACATTTCTACTTTTACTTAAGTAGAATTTGGAATGGAGGACTTCCATGGTCTATCTCTACTTCTACTCAAACATGTTATCTCTACTTCTACTCAAATAAAGACATCACTGCTGATTGTGCCCCCGAAAGCATCTTCTAAGGATCTACTGATCGGGCAACAGTGGCTCAGAAGGTAGAGTGGTCCTCTGGTAATCTGAAGGTTCCCAGTTAGATTCCTGATCCTCCCAGCAGTGAACCTCTAACTGCTCCTGATGAGCAGGTTGGCACCTTGCATGGTCGCCTCCGCCGTCAGTGTGTGGATGTGTGAGTGAATGGGTGAATGTGAAGTGCTTTCGATAAAAGCTCTATATAAATGCAGTCCGTTTACTGACTATTTGAGCGACAAGAGGTTGTAGTTACTTTTCAGACTGAAGATGATTCTCTGTGTTCAAAAGCTGTTGTTTTAAAAATAGGCGGCTCGAACAGAAAAAGCTGAGATGGTTTATTTCGTGGTGATTTATTCAAAGAATGGCAAAAAGACAATCAAGGTGATTTCTCCAAACGACAGCCTACGTTCTGTCCCTCCTCTTCCCCAAGTCAGACATTTTATGCAATTCCGTGACCCCTTGAAACCAAGATGGTTTGTTCCAATGTCTGTTTCAAGGCTCCCCTATCTAGAATTAACTAAAGGTTTTCCTGTCGCACCTAAGACAGGTGTCTTTCAACAATGACCTTGTGTTTTCACATGATACTCTCAAATCCTGATTTAATCAGCGTTCTTCAATATATTTCCTGGTGTCTGTGAGTCTCCCAGACGGCTCAAATACACATTGTCAACTTTATCTATTAGCTGGTTTTAACTAGTTCTTATATGAAGATAAAAAATATACGTCAAGGTCACAGTACGATCGATATAAAAGCTTGGAGAGACGCCTGCTGGTCCAACAGCGTTGAACCAAATAAGTTCACCAGCCTGAGAACGGAGACGTGAACGTGACTGAAAATTAAAGCCGACCCACATCAAAGACTCTCTTCTTTGCTCTGCTCCCTTTGTACTTCAGACACAGCGTTCCAACACCTACTTGTCTCCTGCTTTGTAAAAGTCACAGGTTTAGTCCCAGAAGCCCGTGGGGCGACGGAGCGAGGGGGGGGGGGGGGGGGGGGGGGTGAAGATGGGTGGATGGAGGGACGGAGGGGGGGGGGGGGGGGGGTGGGGGTTAGAATGGAGAGTTGAGTAAACAGGCAGTAATTAAGAGCAGAATATCCGCTATCATTGCACTTTTCGTTCCGCCAAGGACCACTTCAGAGCTGCCGTTTTTTTCCAGAGTGCTTCTGATTTTACCAGACGTCAGCCACTCTGCTCTGCCACTGCGGAGAGGGAGAGAGTCACTGTGTGTGTGTGTGTGTGTGTGTGTGTGTGTGTGTGTGTGTGTGTGTGTGTGTGTGTGTGTGTGTGTGTGTGTGTGTGTGTGTGTGTGTGTGTGTGTGTGTGTGTGTGTGTGTGTGTGTGTGTGTGTGTGTGTGTGTGTGTGTGTGTGTGTGTGTGTGTGTGTGTGTGTGTGTGTGTGTTTGTGCGTGTGTGTGTGTGTGTGTGTGTGTGTGTGTGTGTGTGTGTGTTGTGTGTGGGGTGGGGTGGGGTGTGTATCTGAATACGATTGAGTGTTCATGCTATTGTGTATGTGTGTGTGTGTGTGTGTTTGTGAGGCCCTGGGTGTCGTTAGGACCAATTAAGAGAAAGCCTAGTGGTCCTCAGTCACTGACAGGTGGGCTTGAGGGGGGGGGGTGGGGCGGAATACAGTAACATAATCAGGATACAAACCATTCAAATACAGTTTCAGAAAAAAATATATGTAATCTGATAAAATATAGTATTTCTTTATTGTATTTTACTCCGTCTCTTCTGTCCTCTCCCCTCTGAACAACCTACCAATAATTATTGATGTGTGTTGCGCTCTGCACCCGTGTGTCTGCGCTCTGCACCTATGTGTCTGCGCTCTGCACCTGTGTGTCTGCACTCTCCACTTTTTTGTCTGCGCTCTCCCCTGTGTGTCTGCGCTCTGCACCTGTGTGTCTGCGCTCTGCACCTGTGTGTCTGGGCTCTGTACCTGTGTGTCTGCAGAAATACTGTAGGCATAGTAGATATACTGTAGTGGTACCGTAGTGGTATAGTAGTGTATATAGCTGTAGCAGTAGTGTTACGAAGGATCAGATTAAACCGAATATATATATTTATTTATTGATATATATTGAATAGTATTTGTATATCGTTTGATATCCCTTGTATATTCCTTGTACATATGCACGGAATATCCCTTTAGCCTACTATAGCCCTTAATAGTTCATTCTCTTATTGGACAAAAGGACCAGGCGCCAGGGGACCAGCCCCTGGCGTCAAGTTCAAAGGTACCGACGAGACATGTCCGTACTAGCCCCGGCTCCGCTCAGGGATACGGCTACCGAAATGAGAGTGGCACTATTTGTTCACCGTGCATATAAATATGGCGCAAGTAAATGTAGAAGACCTTTAGTCCTTTACCCTTCTTCCAACTTAGTAACAGAACGTGAAGCCTCACCCACGATACCACGTGCGGTGTAGTATGGCCTGTTTGTCCTTAGAATAGCATTGAGACCTCGTGCGAATTAATAGCTGAATTGTCAGAGTTTGGCACTGTACCGTCGAGTGCGACGTATTTCTATTAAGTAATAATAGTCTATCGTGTATGGTGCATCGTGCGGTTAGAGTTCTAAAGTGACCAGCATCTCCAACGCTTCCTCGTGTTATCTAGAGTCTTATCCAGGCTGGGCCGACCACATGGCGCTTTCATCCGAGGAGATCTAGGCGAGGACCGAGGGACATGTACACTGGATTACCTACCCGACGACTGCTGAGCCCTATGCGGCTGGAATATATTTGCTTTGGTACTGTGATTTGTGGAGCGGATAATCGCCGACGCCTGTGAGTGTTGGATTTACCCCCGAGAGGAGTCAAGTTGAGTCGGCGCTCAGAGAGACTGAGGTCGCCTAGCTTCTTCTTCACTGTGGAGCTACAGCCTACAAGAGAACCAAGGTGTATTCATCTGCGGATCAAGAGTCTACTGCACTGTCTTCTGTACTTGAAGTCTCCCTAGATATCGTTGACCAGACGGTCTACTACCGACGGCTCTCCTACCCCCCCTACCAGCTTACAACCGGGAGGACCCCTTCCAGAATATCCCGCTATATCATTAAGTGTACCATAGATCTAATTCCCTAAGAGCCAGGTTGTATACTTGCTTCCTGCGTAACCAGAGATTTGCCTACGAGTACTCATTTGCCTTACAAGTGCATCCAAATCATAAATGTAATAGTAAATATCATATGTACCTTTTGCTATATTAAATATTTGATTATTACCTTTGTCTGGAACCGATTTCATTGTGGGAAAGTGTTCATCATATTTAGATATCGTGTACTGTATGGCCAGTAGTTAAAGTACATAAAGCGGTAGTGGTTTAATGATACCATACTTATCAATACAGTCAGGGAATTGTACCCCTCAGTTACAATTGGTCCTTCGAGCCGGATAATAATTAGTGTAATATTAATATAGTGGTATTAATATTGAAATGGCCTATGATGAACACTCCACGAAACGGTCCTCCTAAAGTAGAACGCCCGCAGCGTAGACGGCAGCCACCTCAGTACTTAGAGGATTACGCTGCCAGTATACTACCTAGCCTTCTACAAACGGTAAACGCGGTAAAAGTAGAAAGTAAAATTATGTCCGACCCTATCAACCAGGATACCCCGACCACAGAGGCCCTAGTGGGTTCTAATGTAACTGACCAAGCTCACGGTGGGGACCAGGAGGGAACTGACACGACTTTACCCCCCGCCAAGACCGAAGAAGTAGTCCCCGAAGAGCTCCGGGAGGAAGACAACCCTCCAGAGATGGAACTCTGCACGGAACAAGATGAGGAGAGCGCCGAGGAGATAGAGCTCCAGGACTCCCCGCAGGGGAACGCATCCCCAACGAGTACTGCCAGGAGCGGATCACCTCAACCAGCGTCTTCCCCCAGCGAGGCGGACCAGATGCTGGCACAGGCATTCCTCGCCAGCCTAGCAGCCTCTACGGAGCGCGATCGACTCCAAGCACAGACGCTTAGCGAGCGCGAACAACTCCAAGCACAGACGCTTAGCGAGCGCGAACAACTCCAAGCACAGATGCTTAGCGAGCGCGAACATTCTACCATTGAAAGAGAACGCCTCCAAGCGCAGCAACGGAGCGACGAAGAGCCCATACGTCTGGAGATGAGACGCCTTCAGGCGGAAGAGAATATGGCAAGAGACCGGGCCGACACCCAGCGTGCCGCTGCCAGTGCCCAAAGAGAAGCAGATCTCACCAAGCGCGAAGCCGAGCGCGACAGACTACAAGCGCAGCTAATGGAGCAGCTGATCACCAGGGCAACACCCCCTCCCTCCACAAGGGGTTCCAGGGCCTCGTCAAGACACGGGTCAAGGGCACCCTCCCCTAACCGATTAAGCGACCCTGAGCCCGACCACCAGAGAGAGCCTATACCCCCCTCCGAACTCCTTCCCCGACTGGTCCCAGTGAGACCCAGCTACAAGGAAGGAACGGCGTACACCGCGGAGAGGCTAAATAGACGACTACAGGATCTAGATGACCTGGCAGAGGAAGAAGAGGGAGAAGAGGAGAATCAAGCCCGACAGCAGCACATTACTCCACAGGACCAGGAGGTCCAGTACAGCCCAGGCTATACCCCCGCGGCTCTGCGCTACAGACCCCCGACTCTATTCACGGGTGAGCATGACGCACGACCAGTCCCGAGGAATAGTACCTGGACCAGCGGGCCATGGTACCCTGCCGGTACCAGCCCACCGAGAGGCGTAAGAGGAGACTCGCCCAGGAGGCCTCTCTTCCAACGCTCACCGATGTGCCAGCCATCCACGGCGTCATACATTGGCACACCGACGTTTCCAGACTTCACCCATGAGAACCGAGCACAGTACACGGAGCTACGGATGTGCTTAGAGACAATGATGGTGGATGTAGCTGATGAACGGCACAAGTATGCTATCCTATTGAAGCACCTGAAAGTGCCCAGAGCGCACAACATAGCGCAGGCCTATGCCACCTCTACTACCCCATACACAGCGGCTCTAGCAGCACTAGACCAAAGATATGGACGTATATGGGATTACGTAATACAAAAGATAAGGCATATTGACCGCCTACCCCCAGCAACAGACAATCGCTCACTAGACGACCTGTCTATCAAAGTACAATCCCTGGTAGGGATGCTGGGGGCGCAACGAGAAAAGGGTATGCACGAACTATACGCAAACTCGAACGTCGAGAGGATTTTAGAGAAGCTGCCGCCCGCCCGACAGGAGCGCTTCAGGCGGCAAAGAGACCACCGTGATCCTAACGGTCCCGAGCCATCCCTCCTAGACCTAGCCGACTTCCTGGCGAGAGAAGTCAGCAGCCTACGGTTGGATACGTTCGTGCGGAGCACACCAAGCTCCAGAGAGGGACCTAGGAGAGCAAACGATGGCCGAAGATCGGTGACTGTCATGCACCAATCAGAATCAGTACCGAGCAGCAAGAACCACAGTACCCCCTCGATGAAAGAGAAGTGGAAGATGGTGTGCCCGTACTGCGAAAAGGAACACTGGTTGTCACAATGTGACCTGTTCAAGAAGATGACCGCTGAAGAAGTGAGTCAATGGATAAAGTCCAACAGGCGCTGTTACCGATGTGCGCGCAGTCACATGGCAGCCGAGTGCCGCCTCAAGAAGAGGTGTAGTCGGTGTGACGGAGCCCACCTAGATGTCCTACACGACAGTAACAGAAGAAAGCCTGCACCATCCAGCAGCACAAAGGCAAGTGTTATGTACATTGACCCCGCTAGCAGCAGCGGCGCCCAGGTGCTCTTAAAGGTGGTCCGCGTAACACTGAGTTACCAAGATAAGGTCATGGACACTTACGCCGTCCTTGATGACGGGTCAGAGAAGACCCTTCTCCTCGCGTCCGCTGCGGCCCAGCTGGGGCTGCGGGGGAGCGAGAACCAGATGACGATTCGGACAATAAGAAGAGATCTAAAGACGATAAAGGGCGAGAATGTCTCCTTCACTATCGCAGCAGGCGGGCAGCCCGAGAGACGGTATAGGATTACTAATGCTTTCACCAGCCAAGAAATAGGACTATCGCAGTACACCTACCCCATCGCCAAGCTGATGGATAAATATGTGCACCTGCGTCAACTCCCTATCCCGCTCATAGACGGTGCCACCCCGACCCTGCTGATAGGCTCCGACCATGCAGACCTCATAGTCCCGATAGACCGGGTCCATACAGGACCCAGAGGTTGTCCTGCAGCAGTCGAGACCTGCCTAGGATCAAGTCAAGTCAAGTCAAGAGTTTTAATTGTCACGGCATACAGGTATACAATGAAATGCGGGTGGTCTTGCCCGCAACGATGTGCAATACAGTGGTACATATAATAGAATCAAAAGAAGAAAACAACATTGTGCAGTAACAGGTAGCAGGTAACATGGAGTGACATCTCGGTATCTGTACATAGTTATTTACAGAGCATGTGTGACATGCTAGTTAGCTTTGGTAGTGCAATACACTGTTCCTGTTATTCTAATTTAAAGTGTGTGAGCGTGCACAGTGTGCGTGTCGTGTGTGTGTTCATGTGTGCTTGTGTGTGGACAGTTCAATGTTCTGAGCACTCAATGTTCATTGTTCATGGCTCTGATGGCCTGGGGGAAGAAGCTGAGCCTAAGCCGCTCTGTCCTAGTAGCTGGGGTTCGCAGGCGTCTGCCTGACCTCAGCAGCTGAAACAGGCTGTTATTGGGGTGGTGAGGGTCTTTCATTATGGATGGACATTACAAGGCCCCCTCGCCAAGTCTCTTAACCGAACAGCAGCCACTAGCTGCCTCCACTCCAGAGCGACAGAAGAAGACACCACACTCCTGCAGCATGTCGAGAGGCTATGGACACTAGAGACAATGCCCTTTAAGAATGAAAAGAAAGACATTCGTTCTAAGGAAGATATTTACGCTATAGCCCTCCTCGAGCAAGGGACAAAGAGAGTCACAGTCAACGGAGTGATGAGATACGCAACTCCACTCCTGAGGCGAGAGGGAATGCCCACCTTTCACGCCACAAAAGAGGCGACGGAGCGGTATCTATTGAACACAGAGCGGCGCCTAGCCAAAGACCCCGCTCAAGAGGCTGTGTACCGCGCTGAGATTAACAAGCTAATCACAGCGGGACACATAAAGAAAATTGACATTAAAGAGGCCGATCAGACGACCGAATCATGGTACGTGCCGCACCACAAGGTCCACCACAACGGCAAGGATCGTATTGTGTTTAACTGCAGCTACCAGATCGGATCACAAAATCTGAATAAAGAGCTCTTGGCCGGCCCAACACTCGGCCCCTCTCTACTAGGCGTGCTACTACGCTTCCGCCAGGACAAGGTGGCTATCAGCGGCGACATCAAAGGGATGTTCCTGCAGGTGAGACTAGTGGAGGAGGACAAGCCCCTGCTGCGGTTCCTATGGAGAGAGAGGATCGGAGATGAGCACCCAGCCATCTATCAATGGGAAGTCCTCCCTTTCGGAACCACATGCAGCCCATGCTGTGCTACGTTTGCACTACAAAAACACGTCGCAGAGGACCCAGCAGCAGATGAAGAGGTCCGACAAAGTGTGACAAATAGTTTCTACGTGGACAACTGTTTACAAAGCGTCTCGACGCCAGAAGAAGCCGAGGCTCTTCTACTCAAGCTCCGCGCCTCCCTGATCAAAAGCGGCTTTGATCTCAGGCAGTGGGCCAGCAGCGACCCGCAAGTATTGCGCAGCCTCTCCCCCGAGGACAAGGCAGCGAGCAGCGACACCTGGATGGCGACCATCCCAGGAGAAGCCCAAGAAATGACACTAGGACTAGTCTGGCGCTTCAAAACAGACTCGCTCCATTATAGACACAAACCCCTGACCAAGGAGCAGGGAAGGTCGACGGCAATACCGACCACCAGGCGGAGTGTATACAGAACACTCGCCAGACAATATGACCCGTTGGGATGTATTCTACCTTACACCACCAGGGCAAAGATGATTGTAAGAGCGCTATGGGACAAGGACCAGGGCTGGGACGATCCCATACCCGAACACCTTGCATCCACATGGAGAGAGTGGGAGACGGAACTCCGCTCACTCCCAGGTGTTAATATACGCCGCAGCTACTTCCCACCCACAGTGAGGCCAGAGACATGCAAGATGGACCTGCACGTATTCAGCGACGCCTCCGAAGTAGCCTACGGTTCGGTGGCCTACTTGCGTGCCCGAGAGGAGGGAGGAGAAATACATACTGCTTTCATCCTGGCTCGCTCAAGAATAGCCCCACGAAAGCAACAATCTATCCCGCGTCTAGAGCTCTGCGCAGCCCTAGCAGGAGCGCAGCTCGCCACGTTAATCCAACGTGAACTCACCATCCCGGTGCAAAGAACAATCTTGTGGTCAGACTCCACGACCGTACTCACATGGATCCGGTCTGATTCGTGCAGATACAAGGTCTTCGTGGGAGTCAGAGTCACCGAGATTCAAGAGTTAACAGAAGTAGCGAGCTGGAGGTATGTGGACACCAAACACAACCCAGCTGACGTCATCACCCGGGGAATGTCCCTGGATGACCTCACCCGTCACAACCTCTACAGTGACGGACCAGAGTTTCTCAAGCTCCCCGAAGAAGAGTGGCCTACACCCACCCCACGGGAGGCGAGTAAAGAGGAGGCCGAAAACAAGAAACCTATGTTCTGTGGATTGAACACACTCGTCTCCACAGACCCCGACATAGACGATTGCCTCACCCTACAGAGTGCGCAGCTAAAGACATTTCTGTGGCACCACCCAGAGGTTCAGCCCACGACTGACATTTCAGCAGCTGACTACAAAGAAGCAGAACTTCTTCTACTACAACGAGCCCAGAGAGACTCGTTCCCCGATGAGCTAGCCTGTCTACAGGGAGCAAAGCCTGTCCCATCAGACAGCAGAATGCTCCACCTAGCCCCCGAGAGCGACGCCCATAGTCTCATCAGAGTGGGTGGTCGTCTGCGGAGAGCCCCAGACTTACCGGATGACGTCAAGTATCCGATAGTCTTGAACAGCCGACACAAGGTCACAGAGCTGATCATAAAGAAATACGACGAGGATGTGCACCACGCAGGGGCAGAGAGAGTCTTCGCGGAGATCAGACGTCGTTATTGGATACTGCAAGGGAGAGAAGCAGTGCGGCGCTTCCAGCGAACCTGTCTAGACTGTCGTAAGTGGCGAGCCCAGCCCAGTATACCCCGGATGGCTGACCTACCTCCCTGTCGCCTCCGACTCGGCGACAAGCCTTTTCACTCCACCGGTATGGACTGTTTCGGCCCGCTGTATATAAAGAAAGGAAGAGGAACCGAGAAGCGGTGGGGTATTGTATTCAAATGCATGACCACCAGAGCGATACATATCGAACTCCTTCCAACCATGAGCACAGACTCATTCCTTATGGCCTTCCGAAGATTCACATCACGGAAAGGAAAACCGTCTACATTATTGTCTGATCACGGGACAAACTTCAAAGGCGGAGAAAGAGAGCTGATAGAGAGCTTCCAAGCTATGGGCCCAGAACTTAAGACCCACCTCGCTCCATCCCAGATTGACTTCCAGTTTAATCCCCCGAACGCACCTCACTTCGGTGGAACTTGGGAACGAGAAGTACGTTCCATAAAGACAGCCCTGTACGCCGTGCTTGGGGCCCAGACCGTGGCGGAAGAAGTCTTAATGACAGTCTTCACGGAGATCGAGGGAGTATTGAACTCAAAGCCCCTCGGTTACGTCTCAAGTGATGTAGCAGATGTCGACCCAGTCACCCCCAACACACTCTTGATGGGGCGGCTGGACCCCGCGCTACCCCAGACAATGTACAGGCCTGAAGAAGCGAATGGCCGAAGAATGTGGAGGTACAGTCAAGTATTGGCTGACAAGTTTTGGAACAGCTTCCTACTCCACTACCTACCGTCTCTACAGACCCGCCAGAAATGGGTGAAAGAGAGAGACAATTTGACAGAAGGAACAGTCGTCATGATTATCGACCAGTCACTACCCCGAGCTATGTGGCCGGCTGGCCGCGTAAGCAAAGTGATCACCGGTGCCGATGGAAAGGTCCGAGCAGCTGAAGTGCTCGTCCAAGGGCGGACCTACACCCGACCCGTGGCGAGGCTAATAGAACTGCCAAGGCTCCCTGATACTATCGATGACGACCATGACCCCATGACTTTGTGAACTGACTGACCCTCACAGCGGACATTGAGTAGTGGACAGTGCGGTTAATCTGTCTCTGCTTAGCTAATTAGGTGGGACTAATTAGGGGGCGGCTGTTACGAAGGATCAGATTAAACCGAATATATATATTTATTTATTGATATATATTGAATAGTATTTGTATATCGTTTGATATCCCTTGTATATTCCTTGTACATATGCACGGAATATCCCTTTAGCCTACTATAGCCCATAATAGTTCATTCTCTTATTGGACGAAAGGACCAGGCGCCAGGGGACCAGCCCCTGGCGTCAAGTTCAAAGGTACCGACGAGACATGTCCGTACTAGCCCCGGCTCCGCTCAGGGATACGCCTACCGAAATGAGAGTGGCACTATTTGTTCACCGTGCATATAAATATGGCGCAAGTAAATGTAGAAGACCTTTAGTCCTTTACCCTTCTTCCAACTTAGTAACAGAACGTGAAGCCTCACCCACGATACCACGTGCGGTGTAGTATGGCCTGTTTGGCCTTAGAATAGCATTGAGACCTCGTGCGAATTAATAGCTGAATTGTCAGAGTTTGGCACTGTACCGTCGAGTGCGACGTATTTCTATTAAGTAATAATAGTCTATCGTGTATGGTGCATCGTGCGGTTAGAGTTCTAAAGTGACCAGCATCTCCAACGCTTCCTCGTGTTATCTAGAGTCTTATCCAGGCTGGGCCGACCACATGGCGCTTTCATCCGAGGAGATCTAGGCGAGGACCGAGGGACATGTACACTGGATTACCTACCCGACGACTGCTGAGCCCTATGCGGCTGGAATATATTTGCTTTGGTACTGTGATATGTGGAGCGGATAATCGCCGACGCCTGTGAGTGTTGGATTTACCCCCGAGAGGAGTCAAGTTGAGTCGGCGCTCAGAGAGACTGAGGTCGCCTAGCTTCTTCTTCACTGTGGAGCTACAGCCTACAAGAGAACCAAGGTGTATTCATCTGCGGATCAAGAGTCTACTGCACTGTCTTCTGTACTTGAAGTCTCCCTAGATATCGTTGACCAGACGGTCTACTACCGACGGCTCTCCTACCCCCCCTACCGGCTTACAACCGGGAGGACCCCTTCCAGAATATCCCGCTATATCATTACGTGTACCATAGATCTAATTCCCTAAGAGCCAGGTTGTATACTTGCTTCCTGCGTAACCAGAGATTGGACATTCAGTGTTGATTTGCCTACGAGTACTCATTTGCCTTACAAGTGCATCCAAATCGTAAATGTAATAGTAAATATCATATGTACCTTTTGCTATATTAAATATTTGATTATTACCTTTGTCTGGAACCGATTTCATTGTGGGAAAGTGTTCATCATATTTAGATATCGTGTACTGTATGGCCAGTAGTTAAAGTACATAAAGCTGTAGTGGTTTAATGATACCATACTTATCAATACAGTCAGGGAATTGTACCCCTCAGTTACAAGTAGTGATATAGTAGTGTAGCTGTAGCAGTAGTGGTATAGTAGTGTAGCTGTAGCAGTAGTGGTATAGTAGTGTAGCTGTAGCAGTAGTGGTATAGTAGTGTAGCTGTAGCAGTAGTGATATAGTAGTGTAGCTGTAGCAGTAGTGGTATAGTAGTGTAGCTGTAGCAGTAGTGGTATAGTAGTGTAGCTGTAGCAGTAGTGGTATAGTAGTGTAGCTGTAGCAGTAGTGGTATAGTAGTGTAGCTGTAGCAGTAGTGGTATAGTAGTGTAGCTGTAGCAGTAGTGGTATAGTATTGGAAGTGGCGTCGCGACTGGTCGCTGAGGCTCTGTGGTGTAACACTCGGTGCGCGTTTGTACTGTTTGTGAATGTCTGTTTGTTCTTACTAACATCATGTTAGGGGCAAAAAATTGCTACAGTAGACACGACCTACTAGAAATCGGATTACCAAAGGAAAACGCCGTTACAGCCGTGTTTATCCGCGGCAATAACATTCCGGTTGAAATCGCTAGGAGCCCTGGCGCACTGTGGTTTGTTATTTTCATTACCAAGCAATGCCGCCGACGTAAGGAACGCGAACAAAGACAGGGCTGCAGAGCCGGGCTACTAGAGAAACTGAGAATACGCCCGGACAAACCTCCGCTGCTGAGTATTTTCCTAACAAATGCCAGATCTCTCCCTAACAAGATGGACAAACTTAGACTACAGGTCGCAACTAACAACACTGTGAAGGATAGCTGCGTGCTAATTACCACAGAAACCTGGCTACATTCATCCATCCCGGACTTAGCTATCGAGCTAGAAGGGCGGACGCATCACAGACAAGACCGTACGAAGGAGAGCACAGGGAAGTCGCGCGGCGGTGGACTTTTAATCTACACGAAAGACTCCTGGGCGACGAACACAAACATTGTGAGTAACCATTGTTCACGCGACATAGAATATTTGACTGTCAAATGCCGACCCATTTACCTTCCAAGGGAATTTAATGCTGTTCTGATAACAAGTTCCTGGGTGTCCACCTGGAGGATGACCTGACCTGGAGAATCAACACCACGGCGATAGTGAAAAAGGCACAGCAGAGACTTCCTGAGAGTACTGAGAAACTACCACCTCAGACAAGACCTGCTTGTGTCTTTTTACCGCTGCTCCGTGGAAAGCATCCTCACCTACTGCATAAATGTGTGGTTCCTCAGCTGCACAGCCGCAGAGAGGAGGGCGCTCCAGAGGGTCGTCAACTCGGCCCAGAAGATTATCGGCTGCCCCCTCCCCTCACTGGAGGGACTATACAACTCCCGCTGCCTCAAAAAAGCAGTAAAAATACTGAAGGACCCACACCACCCGGGCAACAAGCACCTCGTGCGGCTGCGCTCGGGCAGGCGTTTCAGCGTCATGCCCACCCGGACTAACAGACTGAAGTTTAGTTTTTATCCCAGGGCCATATGTGCACTAAACTCAGCTAAATTTTAAAACAACAGTCTCCCTTGCACACCCCCCCCCCCCCCCCCCCCCCCCCACGCACACACAACATTAGGGATAGTGCAACTATCTTTTACACCCCCCCTGTTTATATTAATGTTATTTATGCCCCACCCCTGTTTTTATATTTAATACTGTGTTTAGGACTGTTTTTATATTTTTACTAGCACCTAGGGTTGCATTTTTTAATTGTAACAATGACAATAAAGATCTATTCTATTCTATTCTAGTGTAGCTGTAGTGGTATAGTAGTGTAGCTGTAGCAGTAGTGGTATAGTAGTGTAGCTGTAGCAGTAGTGGTATAGTAGTGTAGCTGTAGTAGTAGTGTAGCTGTAGCAGTAGTGGTATAGTAGTGTAGCTGTAGCAGTAGTGGTATAGTAGTGTAGCTGTAGCAGTAGTGGTATAGTAGTGTAGCTGTAGCAGTAGTGGTATAGTAGTGTAGCTGTAGCAGTAGTGGTATAGTAGTGTAGCTGTAGCAGTAGTGGTATAGTAGTGTATTAGCTGTAGCAGTAGTGGTGTGTAATACGGCTCTCTGGATGTAATTAGCTCGCTGCAGGTTCTCAGGGCCTCTTCATTTATGTCAGCCACCCAGTAATTGTGCTGCAAAATATCAGCCCGTTTGAATGATGGCTTAGCAAGAGAGAGAGAGAGAGAGAGAGAGAGAGAGAGAGAGAGAGAGAGAGAGAGAGAGAGAGAGAGAGAGAGAGAGAGAGAGAGAGAGAGAGAGAGAGAGAGAGAGAGAGAGAGAAAGAGAGTGAGAGAGAGAGAGAGAGAGAGAGGGAAGAGTTCTATCAACCCTGTGTGACTGATGGTGAGAGAGGGAGAGGGAAGTGGAGTGGGCGAGAGAGGGGATGGGGAGAGAGAGAGGAGGGGGAGAGAGAGAGGAGGGGGTGATAGAAAGGAGGGACGTAAGGATAAATGAAAAAATTAAGTAAAGTGAGGGATGGGGTATGGGGGGGGGTGGACATGTGAAAGGAAGAGAGAGAAGGAGATAGAGGGGGAGAGAGATGGAGGGAGAGGAGGACAGCAGGCTGATTTGTGGTGCTGATCCCTGCTGCTTGCATTACTAAACAATCCTGATGCTGTTATTTATCCCTCTCATATACAAGTCAGCTAGGAGAGGAAGAGAGGAGAGGAGAGGTGAGGAAGAAAGGAGAGAATAGAAGAGGAGAGGAGAGGAGAGGAGAGGAGAGGAGAGGAGAGGAGAGGAGAGGAGAGGAGAGGAGAGGAGAGGAGAGGAGAGGAGAGGTGAGGAGAGGAAGAGATGAAAGGTGAGGAGAGGAAGAGAGGAAATGCAGAGAGGAGAGGTGATGAGAGGAAGAAAGGAGAGGTGAGGAGAGGTGAGGAAGAGAGGAGAGAAGAAGATGACAGATGCTGTGATGGGAGAAGAGGAGTAGAGGTGTGGAGAGGAGGCGATATGAAGGAAGAAGATGGGAGGGGAGAGGATATGAGAGGAATGGAGAGAAGAGAGGAGACATGACCAGATGGGAGGAGAGGTAAGGAAAGATGTGAGGAGGAGAGAAGAAAAGAGAGGAGAATATTAGAGGGGGAAAATGGGAGGACACTGGACAGTAGGGGAGTTGAAATTAGAGAGGAATGGAAGGAAGAGGAGTGATGAGGACAGGGCGAGAAGAAGAGAGAGGAGGAGAGAGTAGGATATAGTATGTGAGAGGAGCGGAGAGGATGAGAGAGGAGGGGAGAGGATGAGAGAGTAGAGGAGAGAGGAGGAGAGAGTAGGATATAGGGGGGAGAAGAGGAGAGAGGAGGGGAGAGTAGGAGAGAGGCGGATAGAGTAGGAGAGAGGAGGGGAGAGTAGGAGAGAGGAGGGGAGAGTAAGAGAAAGGAGGAGAGAGGAGAGGAGCATTGGGACTGTACACACTGCATCATCATGTATACCAGTGTAACACGTGTTGTCCCCTGAACAGAACAATATTGACTCTGCCATTGGATATTTGGCCTGTATACCAGGTTTACATAGGATCAGTAACTGAGATTTTCCCCATTAAAAAAGTGAAACCAACAGCCATGTGTAATACATCAGAAACCAAAGCAAAGTGACTTTTCACACAGGGTTATTATCTGTCTCTAATGAAGAACATTTTGTAAACCTTTGGTCTAATGACCCCTTACTAATGGTTCTAATTGCTGAATAGACCCAATGCATGTGACCAGTACGCAACCACTACATACTGTACAGTGGTTATGGCACTACTTTATAAACCCAACTGACCTTGATGAGAGTGTTGATGCGATATCTTGTTACATTCTATATCTTAAAGACTCAATCATCCCAATTAAACATGTGAAGGTGTTCGAAAATAACAAACCCTGGTTAAACAAAGAAGTGAAGGATGCACTGCACAGGAAGCATGATGCATTCTTACATGGGGGGGAAGGGGAAATTGCAGAAGCTAAGAAAGAGGTCAGATATTAAATCAAGAGGGCTAAACTCCAATATAAAACCAAAATAGATGACACATTTCACAGCAAAAGCAGTGTGGGATGGCATGAAAGCCATGACAGGCCAGGATAAAAAGAAAAATATGTTTATCAACATGGATGGTTTCAACTCTCACTTTGAGCTTGCAAACGCTTTGAACAATTTGTATCTACGTTTTGATGTTGAGCATGATTTTACAAGCATGCACAGTGATCTGTTTGATATGTTGGGTGACTGTCCTACCACTTATCTGCCTACAATCAGTGCCCAGTCTGTTAGATCCTTGTTTCACAAGTGTAATGTTAGAAAAAGCCCTGGGCCTGACATGATCACTGGGAAATTACTTAAAGTCTGTGCGGACCAATTATGCAACATTTTCACTGGTCTTTTTAACATGTCACTTGCTCAGTACAAGGTCCCTAAACTGTGGAAGGAATCAATTGTTGTAACCGTGGCTAAGAAAAAATCCCTGAAAGAGCTTAACGACTTCCGGCCAGTAGCTCTGACATCACTTGTGATGAAAATATTCAAGAAATTGGTCAAAGTAATCATAATAGACAATGTTCAGGGTCTGCTCGACCCAATGCAATCTGCATATCGGCCTAATAGAGGGGTGGATGATGCTACAATCACACTACAAACTAGTGCTGTCAGGCGATTAAAAAATTTAATCTAATTAATTACAGGATTTGTAATTAATTAATCTAATTAATCACATTTTAATCGCATAACCATTTTATGCTTGATATTCTATATTCTATAACCATATTTCAAATTGCATGTGTCCGGATGGCAGAATTCAGTACTGTATCTACAAAACCTTGTTTAATCATCGTCCATCTATTAATTGCTTAGATTCTTCAGGTCTGGTCAATTTTAGCATGGTGTTATTCACAGTCAAAGATAAACAAAAAATTTATAATTGATATTTTCATTTGGTTCATTACAATTTACTCAAGCCTAGTAACAGACACAGTATTTCTGACACTGTGAATACATTCCCTGAGATCCATAGATGTCCCTAGAATCAGATACCAAGAACATGCAAATGGACCATATTAAAAAAAAGTCTGTAAATGTGTATTCTACGTTCTTATGGAATGAATGAGATTTATTTTTTATATATATTAAAAATTTTTATTTTTTTTGTAATACAGTTTGAGTTAATTTTCATAACGCGATAATTTGCTGTGTAATTAATTAATCTAATTAACGAGATAAACTGACTTGAGGGGACAAAAACTCATGCAAAGCTTTTATTTGTAGATTTTTGTCAATATTCAACCTTGACGCTGGTTTGGTGAAATTGATCCTGGACTTTTTAACATGTAGACCCCAGGTAGTCATGGCAAATGGTGCTCTATCAGAGAAGCGGCTCTCATCTACAGGCTCACCCCAGGGATGTGTCCTGTCCCCATTATTGTACATTTTGTACACAAACGACTGCAGGAGCAACCACAATGACAGGCAAATACTGAAGTTTGCAGATGACACTGTTTTAATCAGTCTGCTTCAGGATGGAGAGGTTGGTCATGGGCCCATTGTGGAAAACTTTATAGAATGGTGTGACAACCACTTCCTGAAGTTAAACGTGACAAAAACGAAAGAGATGGACATTGACTTCAGAAAAACCTCCCACCAACCATCCCAACCATAATTTTAAGGGCTCACCTGTTGAGAAGGTTGATCACTACAAGTACCTAGGAACAGTAGTTGACAACAAGTTAAACCACAATCAGAATACATCTACAATCTGCAAAAAAGGTCTGCAGATACTCTACTTCCTGCGCAAACTAAACACTTTTAATGTGGACACAACACTTATGGTTTTGTTTTACAAATCTTTTGTTGAGTCCATTTTAACCTTTTGTATTGTCTCCTGGTATGGCAACCTGTCAATACAGAACAAAAACAGTCTGGCCAACATAGTCAAGATGGCCAGCAAGATAATTGGGACCCAGCAGCTTTCCTTGACGGACATTTATAACAGACTAATTCTGCGGAAGGCTCAGACGATCTTAGACAGCTCTGACCATCCTCTCTTGAAGGAGTTT
Source organism: Notolepis coatsorum (assembly GCF_963971535.1). NCBI lineage: Eukaryota > Metazoa > Chordata > Actinopteri > Aulopiformes > Paralepididae > Notolepis > Notolepis coatsorum. The sequence goes on from NC_140166.1 coordinate 117,488,176, forward strand.
GTCCCCCTCCCCTCTGGCAGGAGATATAGGCTCCCCAGGCTAAAGAGCAACCGATAAAAATGTTCGTACATCCCCAGGGCACTAAATGCACTTAACTTCCTTTAAAATAACAATAATGCATTTTAATTTTCCTTTTATTTTTCCTGGTTGGATTCTGTAAGATGTGATGTTTCTTGTGTTGTGTTATTTGTTGTTGTTGTTGTTGTCTCTACCACTGCTGCAAAGCAAATTTCCCCTCGAAGGACAATCAAGTCTGAACTGAACTGAACATTACGATATGGCATTAAGATTCCATAATTTTTACATGTTTCAGTGTGGTTCAGTGTGTTTCGGTATGTTTCAGTGTGTTTTGTGTTTCAGTGTGTTTCAGTATGTTTCAGTGTGTTTCAGTCTGTTTCACTATGTTTCAGTAGCCTATATTTTGGTATGCTTCAGTGTCTGTCAGTAGTTTCAGTGTGTTTCAGTCTGTTTCAGTGTTTCAGTCTGTTTCAGTATGTTTCTGTATGTTTCAGTGTGTTTCAGTTTGTTTCAGTGTGTTTCAGTGTGTTTCAGTGTGTTTCAGTATGTTCCAGTATGTTTCAGTATGTTTCAGTATGTTTCAGTGTGTTTCAGTATGTTTCAGTATGTTCCAGTGTGTTTCAGTGTGTTTCAGTGTGGTTCAGTGTGTTTCAGTGTGGTCCAGTATGATTCTGTATGTTTCAGTGTGTTTCAGTATGTTCCAGTGTGTTTCAGTGTGTTTCACTATGTTTTAGTATGTTTCAGTGTGTTTCAGTGTGGTTCAGTATGTTTCAGTATGTTTCAGTATGTTTCAGTGTGTTTCAGTGTGTTTCAGTATGGTGCAGTATGTTTCAGTGTGTTTCAGTATGTTTCAGTGTGTTTCAGTATGTTCCAGTGTGTTTCAATGTGTTTCAGTATGTTTCAGTATGTTCCAGTGTGTTTCAGTATGTTTCAGTATGTTCCAGTGTGTTTCAATGTGTTTCAGTATGTTTCAGTATGTTCCAGTGTGTTTCAGTGTGTTTCAGTATGTTCCAGTGTGTTTCAGTATGTTCCAGTATGTTTCAGTATGTTTCAGTATGTTTCAGTGTGTTTCAGTATGTTCCAGTGTGTTTCAGTGTGTTTCAGTGTGTTTCAGTGTGTTTCAGTATGTTCCAGTATGTTTCAGTATGGTTCAGTATGTTTCAGTATGTTTCAGTGTGTTTCAGTATGTTCCAGTGTGTTTCAGTGTGTTTCAGTGTGGTTCAGTGTGTTTCAGTGTGGTCCAGTATGATTCCGTATGTTTCAGTGTGTTTCAGTATGTTCCAGTGTGTTTCAGTGTGTTTCACTATGTTTTAGTGTGTTTCAGTGTGTTTCAGTGTGTTTCAGTATGTTCCATTGTGTTTCAGTGTGTTTCAGTGTGTTTCAGTATGTTCCAGTGTGTTTCAGTGTGTTTCAGTGTGTTCCAGTGTGTTTCAGTGTGTTTCACTATGTTTCAGTGTGTTTCAGTGTGGTTCAGTGTGTTTCAGTGTGGTCCAGTATGATTCCGTATGTTTCAGTGTGTTTCAGTATGTTCCAGTGTGTTTCAGTGTGTTTCACTATGTTTTAGTGTGTTTCAGTGTGTTTCAGTATGTTTCAGTATGTTCCAGTGTGTTTCAGTATGTTCCAGTATGTTTCAGTGTGTTTCAGTGTGTTTCAGTGTGTTTCAGTGTGTTTCAGTATGTTCCAGTATGTTTCAGTATGGTTCAGTATGTTTCAGTATGTTTCAGTGTGTTTCAGTATGTTCCAGTGTGTTTCAGTGTGTTTCAGTGTGTTTCAGTGTGGTTCAGTGTGTTTCAGTGTGGTCCAGTATGATTCCGTATGTTTCAGTGTGTTTCAGTATGTTCCAGTGTGTTTCAGTGTGTTTCACTATGTTTTAGTGTGTTTCAGTGTGTTTCAGTGTATTTCAGTGTGTTTCAGTGTGTTTCAGTGTGTTTCCCTATGTTTTAGTGTGTTTCAGTGTGTTTCAGTGTATTTCAGTGTGTTTCAGTATGTTTTAGTGTGTTTCAGTGTGTTTCAGTGTGTTTCAGTATGTTCCAGTGTGTTTCAGTGTGTTTCAGTATGTTCCAGTATGTTCCAGTATGTTTCAGTATGTTTCAGTATGTTTCAGTGTGTTTCAGTATGTTCCAGTGTGTTTCAGTGTGTTTCAGTGTGTTTCAGTATGTTCCAGTATGTGTCAGTATGTTTCAGTATGTTTCAGTATGTTTCAGTGTGTTTCAGTGTGTTTCAGTATGTTCCAGTGTGTTCCAGTGTGTTTCAGTGTGTTTCAGTGTGTTTCAGTATGTTCCAGTATGTTTCAGTATGTTTCAGTATGTTTCAGTATGTTTCAGTGTGTTTCAGTGTGTTTCAGTATGTTTCAGTATGTTTCAGTATGTTTCAGTGTGTTTCAGTGTGTTTCAGTATGGTGCAGTATGTTTCAGTGTGTTTCAGTATGTTTCAGTGTGTTTCAGTATGTTTCAGTATGTTCCAGTGTGTTTCAATGTGTTTCAGTATGTTTCAGTATGTTCCAGTGTGTTTCAGTATGTTCCAGTATGTTTCAGTGTGTTTCAGTGTGTTTCAGTGTGTTTCAGTGTGTTTCAGTGTGTTTCAGTGTGTTTCAGTGTGTTCCAGTATGTTTCAGTATGGTTCAGTATGTTTCAGTATGTTTCAGTGTGTTTCAGTATGTTCCAGTGTGTTTCAGTATGTTTCAGTATGTTCCAGTGTGTTTCAGTATGTTCCAGTATGTGTCAGTATGTTTCAGTATGTTTCAGTATGTTTCAGTGTGTTGGACCGGGACTTAATGTTGGGTGAGGATTCGATTAGAACATCTGGAGCATGTGCCACCTACAGACGTTCTCAGATGACTCCTCCATCGTCGGTAACATCATGGACAACAAAGAGGATGAGTACAGAGCCCTGGCCGAGAGCTTCGTAGGGCGGTGTGACAGCAACCACCTCCAACTCAACATTGATCTTGAGGGAGAGGAGGGTGCTATTCAAACCAGCTTCTCTAACCATTACGCCACGTCTGCACCAACAATAAAAAATTATAAGATGCCATTTCTGACCACGTTCTGCCTGATAGCAGATAGCAGCACAACCAGTAACACGAAAAGACAAGATGAACGAGACGTGTGAAGGTTGAGTATCTCCAGCAATAACGGAGGTCTGAGTGTATCCCGTGTTTGTCTCTCTCACTGTAATGTCATGCTTGATGCTTGAAAAGGTTATGTGACCTTATGTGCATATTATGTGTGTATAAGTGTCTGTGTGAGGGGCGGATTTAGGATTGTAGGAGATCCGGGGCTTAGCCCAGATAGGTGCCCGCGGTAGCGGGCACAGATTTCTTTTACTTCGACACCACAACCTTTAACTTATACCACCACCTTAAAGCAGACAAAAGGCACTAGAGAACACTTAAATTCACACCCTTTAATTAATGAAGCAAACTATAATAATTTATAATAATAATAATAATAATAATAATAATAATAATAATAATAATAATAATAATAATAATAATAATAATAATAATAATAATAATAATAATAATAATAATAATAATAATAATAATAATAATAATAATAATAATAATAATAATAATAATAATAATAATAATAATAATAATAATAATAATAATAATAATAATAATAATAATAATAATAATAATAATAATAATAATAATAATAATAATAATAATAATAATAATACACTGTGTTTGTATAGCACCTTTCATACAAGAATTGCAGCTCAAAGTGCTTCACAGCAGTACAAAAAGACAGGCATAAAATGAGCACAACATTGGCAGATCAAGAGCAATGCATAAAGTGCAGACATAAAGCATAAAATAGATAGCAGTAAAATAGACAAAGTCAAGGTAAGACATAGAACATTAAATCACATCGTTTTTCATATTAGGATCTAAGATCTAGGGTTAACTCAACGAACGTTGAGCGGCAGGATCCCCGAAAACCAGAGTATAGTCGGGTTTTCATCGTTGTTTCTTTTATTTGATATTTCCATTCATAAAGACATGCCGGCAGCCTGTGTTATCACATATCTCAAAAGCTATGTTTCTAAGGTGGAAGAATTATGTTTTTGTCAACTTGTTGATTGTGATTTAAAGCTTAGGTCTGAGTCTACCATAACACCAAGACTTAACTCACTCAAATAGTTAGCAGCTGGATAGACTACAGATGGAAATTAGCTTCTGCTAAATCTGGTGCAAACATATTTTCATGTAACAATGATTAATTGTCAACAAAAAATTATAATGTAATTTTTTTTTTTTTTTTTTTTTTATATATTCTGGGCTTTTCAGAAAACATTCGGGGCTTGAGCCCAAGTAGCCACCCCCTAGCCCCGCCCCTGTGTGTGGTGTGTGTGCGTGTGTTTGTGTGTGTGTGTGTGCATGTATGGTGGCATGTATGCATGAGCTTGAGTGAGTGCGCATGTATGTACAGTATATAGCCTGTTTCTGATCCTCCGTTTCTGTGTAAGAACAGAAGCTTCAGGCAAACCCCCAAGCAGCCCTGAGGGCAACACACACCTGACACACACACACACACACACACACACACACACACACACACACACACACACACACACACACACACACACACACACACACACACACACACACACACACACACACACACACACACACACACACACACACACACTCTTGACACATAAACGCCTGACACAAACACAGCTGACATATACACATGCTCATATGTACGCACAAGCACACACACACACATACATACAGTACACGGACACACACACATGCACTCCTGTATGCAGATACACGTCTTCTTCATGGCCATATTTACATAGTAGCAGCTTCTGATTAATGTCAAGGGTCATGATTGTTAGAAACACACCTCTTTTTGTTTTGCTGTTTTCACCTTTCTCTCCTTTCTTCTCCCTCTCTCTGTCTCTCTCTCTACGCCCACTGCTTTTCCCTCTCTCTACTCCCAAATATAATTATGGGATGGCGTTGGCAAGGTGGATTTCTCTGATGTGTGTCAGTGTGTGCAGGGAGCACGGCAGTCATTATCACAGCAGGTCTGTGGTTAACGCAGCCGTCTTACTTTCATTATGACATATTATTACATGACGTTTTAACATTCGCCAAAATGCTTGATTGTGATTGGTCAATAACGCTCCGTTACCCCTAGCAGCGGTAAATTATTTCTCGAGAATTGACCGCTGCTATGGGTAACGTGCAATAATGACCGCTGTTAGGGGCAACAGAGTGCTATTGACCAATCACAATCAAGCAATTTGATCGCAGTCACGAAAGCTATAACCTCGTTCCCAGCTTTATCTCGCACAGCTGCACTACATCAGGTGCAATCACGTCCACACCTGCCGGCGATGACAGAGGAGCCACAGAACAACTGCGTCTGCATTTGATCTCGTCTTGTCGATGGTGTAAAATGAATTAGGTATATTGTTAGTAAGTTAGCCATGTAATAAGCGGGATAATGTATAGCTATACTCGGTCATTGTCGCAAAATAATTGACCTTCACTACGTTTTTTGAACACCTCGGCTACGCCTCGGTGTTCCAGAACGCAGTGTCGGTCAATTATTTTGTGACAATGACCTCGTAGCTATACATTATCCCTTACATATGCATGGACGCTCACTCACACACACACATGCATACTATATTACATACACACATACATACAGACAGACACACAAACACAATCACACACACACTCTCGCTCTCTCTCTCTCGCTCTCTCTCACTCTCTGTGTCTCTCTCTCACAGACACACACACACACACACACACACACACACACACACACACACACACACACACACACACACACACACACACACTCTCTCGTACACACATGCTCTCTCTCACTCTCTGTGTGTCTCTCACAGACATACACACACGTATTCTCCCTCTCTCTCTCTCTCTCTCTCTCTCTCACAGACACACATAATCTCTCTCTCTCTCACAAACACACACACACCACACACACACACACACACACACACACACACACACACACACACACACACACACACACACACACACACACACACACACACACACACACACACACACACACACACGCACGCACACACACACACACACACACACACACACACACACACACACACACACACACACACACACACACACACACACACACTCTCTCTCTCAGGCTCTCTCTCTCTCTCACTCAATTCAATTTTCAATTCAATTCAATTCAAATGGGCTTCATTGACATGGGAAACATACGTTTACATTGCCAAAGCCAAACAAAACAAAACAATCAAACAGAGAAATCAAAAGAAATCAGTACATTACAGAAGGAATTTCTTGTATGATTGACAGTCTTTATGGTGGTTGTATTCCGTTGGATCACTCTCACTCTCTGTGTGTCTCTCTCACAGACACACACACAGTTTGCAGTTTATGTATATCAGGACATACTCTTTAGGAGGGAGGAGAGAAGAGCAGTGGACAAGAAAGTAAAGGAGGGGAGAGGGGAGGACAGGAGATGAGAGTAGAAGAGGAGAGATGAGAAGAGAGGAGGAGAGAGGAGGCGTAGAGAAGAGATAATATGGTTAGAGGAGAGATGAGATGAGAGGAGGGGATGGGAGGTGCAGAGAAGAGATGAGAGGAGAGGGGAGGTGTAGAAAAGAGAGGAAGGGATGGGGAGGTGCAGAGAAGATGAGAGGGGAGGTGTAGAGGAGAGAGAAGGAGAGGGGAGGTGTAGTGAAGAGAGGAAGATAGGGGAGGTGTAGAGAAGAGAAGAGGGGAGGTGTAGAGAAGAGAGAAGGTGTCACAATGAGGTAGGTGAGTTCCAGTAGTGGTTGGCAAGTAATGAGACGGAGAATGTATACTCTTCAATAGTGGTCCAATTTAATGGTACAATACACTTAGAGTAATTATACAGGTACAGACACCGGGCGACAAGAGAGAGAGAGAATAATAAAGTTAATCTAAATGGGGTCCAGAGACCGGAACCACCGCGTTACCTGCGAACAGTTAGTGAAGACCTGACAAAGTGAAAACAGAGAGACAAGAGTTAAATAGAGCCACATTCCAAGCATACCAACCGCACCCCAGTGACAGCCAATCAGGTCGAGACCCATACAATAAGTGACAGGGGAGATAAGTGACAGGGAAGCCAAGTGACAGGTGTCAGAATGGTGGGCGGTTCTCAGACGGCTGTCAGAGAACCAGAGCGTAACAAGAAGGAGAGGGGAGGTGTAGAGAAGAGAGGAAGAGAGGGGAGGTGTAGAGAAGAGATGGGGTATTGGGGGTGTATAGAAGAGAGGAGAAGAGAGGGGATGTGTAGAGAAGAGAGGATGATATTGGAGGTGTAGATAGGAGAGGAGGAGATAGGTGATATGTCGAGAACATAAGAAGAGATAGGGGAGGTGTAGACAAGAGAGGAGCAGAGGGGAGGTGTAGAGATGATAGGAGGAGAGGGGAGGTGTAGAGAGGAGAGGGGTGGTGTTGTCATGGTTTTTGCCTTATTTCACCTTTCTGTGAGGGGCAGCTGTCTATTTTTGCTTTATTTCACCTCTCTGTGAGGGATAGCGGTCAATCCCTGTTCCCTGTGGTTAATTGCCTCATGGGTCGGCATGTGTGTGGGCTTGATTGCACCTGATGCAGTGCAGCTGTGCCTATGGCCATGTGGAGTCTATTTAAGTTTGGAGATTGCAGTGTCAACTGCTTTTTCATTTCCTAGTGTTGGCTATCCTTTTGGTCACGCTCATTATATTGAAGTGTAGTCTGATCTCTGATTCAGAATTGAGCTTTATGGTAGTCATTCTTATTTTAGGCTACTCACGTGATTCTACACATAAACTCCCTTAGTGGAGGTTTATTGTTTTACTTTTTCCAATATAAACTCATTTATTAGGAGGTGTCCTTGTGGCTTATTTACTTTTATACCATACCTCTTTATTGAGAGTAGTCCTGTTTTTTGGGACTTGCTTTATTTTCTTAATTACTCACTTTGAGATTTCCACCTGTAAAGGTCGTTTTCTATTGTTGAATTTTTTCCCTCTCCTAAAATATCTGTGTAAGCAGTCTAGTGGTTGTCTTTTTCACGGATAACTTTAAGAGTCCCGGTTATCTGCTCATGACCCACACACACACACACACAGCGCTCACAGAATGAAAAAGCCATGACTGGGTCAGCAGATAACACAGGTCTCGAACAAGCACTAGCTGTGCAGCGTCAAGGATTGCTTTCACATGAGGAAGCTATCGTACAATTACAACAACAACAAACTCTCATGGTGCAACAGCATGGGGAGATGTATGAAGGATTGCGCAAGATGGATAGTTCCATGCGTGATTTGGCTGACCGCATAGCCAATGCACAATTTCCTCCCCCTCACCAGAGCCCACCTAATGTCTCTCAAGCACTACTCACAGGCCCCCGGTCATTACCTTGTGAGGCCAAAGTCCAGCTCCCCTCACGTCAGGTAAATGCTGTGGTTTTCTGGCACAATGCCAAATAGTGTACAGAGCCCAGCCTTCTCGTTTTCAGTCTGAGGATTCACGTGTTGCCCTAATTCTATCCCTGTTGGAGGGACCTGCCCTCGATTGGGCTGTTCCACTAATACAGGCTCAGGCTCCAGTTTTAAACGACTCACAGGGACTCATTAATGAGATGGAGATCGTTTTTGATCATGAACTCTACGATAAAGAGGTTGCCATGAAGCTGGGCGCCAGTAGTGTAGCTGAGTTTTCCATCGCTTTCAGGACACTGGCTGGGGCTACAGGCTGGCCTGAGGGACCACTCATCACTTAGTTCACCAACGCGTTATCTAATCAGGTTAAAGATGCTTTGGCGGTTGTGGGATCTCCAGACAATTTTGACACACTGGTCACTACCGCCATACGCGTTGATAACCAGATCAGAGACCATGAGCGTGAGAGGCGCGGCCAACGTTTTTGTGTCCCGCTGGATGAAGTTTCGTCCTTTCCTCCACAACCTTCAGTGGCCAGCTCGTCTGAAACTATGCAGGTGGACAGCACTTCTGTGCGTGACTCGAGGCAGACTGGTTCTCATGTGGACTGGTACCGGTACTGCAGGAGAAAATGTCACACGAGGGTGGAGTGTCCGAAACTGAAGGGAAACGGTCAGTCTCGCTAGTGGGCCGAGAGACACTAGTGAGACATCACATCACCCCCTTTCGAACCTTTTTGCCTGTGGTTTTAGGCTGGAATAGGCAGTCTGTTAAAGTTGACGCCTTTTTAGACTCAGGGGCAGTGGACAGTTTCATCGATTCCAGATGGGCTGAGGACCCTAAAATACCTGTACATTCCCTCCATAAGCCCTGTAGTGTCACAACGCTTGATGGACGGCCATTGGGTACAGGCAGTGTCACCAAAAGAACCAATTATGTATATATGCAGGTTGCTTATGGGAACCATTCTGAGCGCATTCAATTATTTTTGGTGGATTCCCCCATGTATCCCATTGTGCTGGGCCATTCTTGGCTTAGTAAACACAAGCCACAGATAAATTGGTCACCCTTGTTTCCAAATTCCTCCGTCACCCACGAGTTATGATCAGTTTAGTGAGAGCGGTTGTGATCCTGTTGAAGCAGTGGGCGGTCTTGGTTTCCAGAGCCCACTCTCTCAACCATTGCACTCCCAGCCATCTGTCGATCAGGATGGGAGTTTGGAATGGGATCCACAGTTTGATTGGGACTCCCTCTGTGAGGAGGTTCTGGCGGAGGACAGTTTAGACAGTTTAGAGGCTCTGTGTGAGGACTTCTCCTCGCTTACTTGTACAGCTGACCCCCTCATGGAGAGCACCAACATCATGAGCATGGAGTCACACCCGTTACCAGAGGGAGTTCCCACTGTCTATGCTGACCTCAGTGAGGTGTTTAGCAAACAAAGGGTCACCATCCTGCCACCGCACCGACCTTATGATTGCGCCATTGAATTGCAGCCGGGCTCTATTCCCCCTTGTGGTTTCTTGTACTAGTTGTTCGTCCCCGAAAGCGCAGCTATGAACACCTACATCAAGGAGGCTGTGGCTACCGGTTTTATTAGACCTTCCACTTCACCTGCGGGTGCTGGATTCTTTTTTGTGGGAAAAAAGGATGGAGGACTGAGACCCTGCATCGACTACAGAGGTCTGAACAGCATTACAGTAAAAAAAAAACTGTATCCCCTTCCCCTGATGAACTCGCCGTTCGAACGCCTCCAGGGGGCATCCATTTTTACCAAACTTGATCGCAAGGGTGCACTTTACCATCCTTTAAACATCTCTGAGAGAGCACCCCCCCCCACCGCGATGTCAGAAGCATCCACCTCCACAATGAAAGGAACCTCTGCATCGTGGCGGATAAATACAGAGGCGGAGGTAAACCGACGTTTGAGATCGCAGAAGGCCGACACTGCCCTAGGCGACCATTCAAAGCCAGGGAGAGAGGACTTAGTGAGAGCTGTTAACGGATTGGCTAAGGCGCTAAAGTTGCGAATAAAGCGCCTGAAAAAATTTGCAAAGCCCAAAAAACGCTGTAACCCCTTGAGCGACGAAGGCCGTGGCCAGTCCAAGACTGCACTCACCTTGGCTGGATCCATGCGAAGATCACCCTTCGTCAACACAAAGCCCAGGAAGGAAACGGTGTCAGTGTGAAACATACACTTCTCTGCCTTAATGAATAGTTGATGCTTGAGGAGACGGTCTAGCACCTCACGAACGTGCACTTGGTGTTGCACCATATTGCGAGAAAAAATCAGGATGTCATCTAAATAAACAAACACCAACACCCCAATCAAATCCCGCAGCACGTCGTTAACCAGGGCTTGGAAGACTGCCGGAGCATTAGCCAAACCAAAGGGCATGACCAAATACTCATAGTGACCATTAGGAGTATTAAATGCAGTCTTCCACTCGTCTCCTTCTCTAATCCTGACCAGATTGTATGAATTACGTAAATCAAGTTTAGAAAAGACCTGTGCCCCCTGTAAGCACTCAAAGGCGGTGTCCATGAGAGGTAAAGGATATCGGTTCTTGATGGAAACGTCATTCAATCCCCTATAATCTATGCACGGACGCTGACCCCCATCTTTTTTACCAACAAAAAAGAAGCCAGCGCCGGCAGGGGATGTGGAACGACGTATGTGCCCCGCGAGCAATGCCTCCTCAATGTAGGTGTTCATAGCCACGGTCTCGGGGCGCGAGAGCGAGAACATACGCCCACGGGCGGAGAGGTACCGGGTAGAAGATTAATGGGACAGTCGTATGATCTATGAGGCGGTAGTGCTTTAGCACGCGTTTTGCTAAAAACATCCGCAAGGTCCCAATAGATCTTAGGAACACCTATCAAATCAGTATTAGAGGGTCTGACAGAATCTGCGACGCTCCCCACCACCCTGGAGAGAGAAGAGGGAGACAAAAGAGAAGAGGGAGGGGGGGTGGGCAAACTCTCGCCGAAAACCGACTTCACGTCGTCCTCCGTTGAGAGTTCGCCCGTGCACCAGTTAATAACATGTTTGTGAGAAGCTAACCAAGGATGACCCAACACAATGACAGAATAGGGGGAGACAATGACAAAAAATTGCAACCATTCCCACCCACCACCCGCCTCATGTATGTGAATAGGAACAGTGCATTGTGTGACGCTCCCACTGCCCAGGGGCTGACCGTCCAGGCCGCAGATAGCAATGGGAACCCCCAACCCCTCGACCGGGATCCCCCACTCCCTCACCAACCCCACATGTATGATATTGCCTGCCGCCCCTGAGTCAATGAGAGCTCTGGTTCCCCTAACGTTACCCCCACAGTCAACTACCACCTCCAAAAAAGTAAGAGTGTCGATCGGTTGTGCTGAGATAAGCCCACCTGCTAGCGCCTTCTCAGGGCCTAGCGGGCTCCTCCTTTCCCCGACTGGCCCCAACAGCTGCCGAAGCGATGGCCGTTGCGGCCGCACCGGAAGCAGCGTCTTTCTTCGATGAAGCGCCGTCGCTCCTCGTCCGAAAGCGACAGCGCCCCAAGCTGCATGGGTTCATCACCCAGTGGATCACTCGTGTAGCGCAGGAAGCTATCAACACCGGGAGATGAGGAGACACGCACCTGAGCTGTTGTTTCACGCTCCCGTTCTCTCTCCCGATGTCGATTGTCCATGCGGATGGCCATGTTGATAAGACCATCCAGACGCTCCGGCATCTTACGTACGGAGAGCTCTCAGCCCCTGAACAAACAACACAACACAGGGAATGTCCGGCCAAGCAGCCTCCCGGGCCACGATCCGGAAATCAATGGCATAATTTTTAAACCTACTGTAGAGGGCCTAAACTTAACCAGTTGGAAACCAAGCGTACAGTAATAAAATTAGCAATCAATCAATCAATCAACTCAATAGGCCATGCTCACTTAGAACAGCGCAGCACCCAGCTCTCTCTCAGTCTGACCTGCGTTGCAGACAGGAGTGTGTGTGTGTGTGTGTGTGTGTGTGTGTGTGTGTGTGTGTGTGTGTGTGTGTGTGTGTGTGTGTGTGTGTGTGTGTGTGTGTGTGTGTGTGTGTGTGTGTGTGTGTGTGTGTGTGTGTGTGTGTGTGTGTGGGGGGGGGGGGGGGGGGGTGGCGGTGGGTAGAGACTAGAGCTAGCGCTGACAGTCAGAGAGAAGAAAAAAAATTTAAAAAAAAAGTGCAATCAATCAATCAAATCGCGATTTTTCTTTTGTTCTAGAATGACTCAAGACCCATCAATTACATCATCCAACATTGTTTAAAGGACTAACACATTCGCAGTGACAGAATCGCTTCATATTTAGTCATTATGGCGCTATCAACATAGACTGACCAACAGAAAAAACCCTCAGCACGGAACTAGGCAAAATCTGCATATGGCTCGCTGATAACAAACTATCATTACACATGGGCAAAACAGAGTCCATTCTCTTCGGTTCAAATAACAAACTCAGCAAGACCGACGGCTTCTCAGTTACAGTGGGTGACAATATTGTCACAAGGAAAGACGAAATTACCTACCTGGGTTCCATCCTAGAGGCAAATCTTTCCTGTGACAAAATGGCATCCAATGTAATAAAAAAAGTCAACCAACGAACTAGATTCTTGTACCGGATCTCCTCTCTGGTAAACAAGAATACCCTGAAGACTCTGGCAGGAGCACTCATTCAAGGGTACTATGACTATGCGTGCACCTCATGGTACCAAAGCACCTCAAAGGCGCTTAAAACAAAATTACAAACATCACAAAACAAACTGGTCAGACTACTACTTGACCTGAACCCCAGAACCCACCTCACCCCTGCCCACTTTGCCAACCTAGGATGGCTTAGAGTAGACGACAGAGTACAGCAACTTGCAATGGGCCTGGTCTACAAGATACACTATACGACCGGGGTGCCCATGTACATGTCAAAATACTTCCCAAAGGTCAGTGAATACCACAACCACTACACCAGAGGAAGCTCAACAAATCATGTTAAACCCAGATTCGGCTCAAACAAGGGACTAAACACGTTTCGCAATTATGCCACAACAATGTGGAACGCCCTACCCAAAGCTGTAAAGGAATGTGAATCCCTGCCCACATTCAAAACCGCCCTTAAAGAGCACCTACGGGAGGCTGCAATTCGAAACTGGCCACCGTAAATGCCCAAAACCCCCACCACCTCCTTATAGACAGTCTCCTCCCCACCGCATGTATATATTCCCTCCCTGCCGTATGTATATTTCCCTCCCACCCACCCACCCCCTCCTAATGTACAGTCCCCTCCCCATCATATGTATATACTCTGTCAGGATCTAGGGGTAACAGTACTGTATATTTGAATACCGCCTATGTCACAAATGTATCAGTACTAAATACCTATATGTCCCTATGCCATAAATGTCATGTATGTTGTGTATGTCATAAATGTCTATATGAATTGAAAATGGGGGACCCTGATGGAAACAAGACAAACGTCTTTCTCAGGTCTGCATCCCCTTAACAATTGTATGTATTGAGCCGTACTGTATTGTACCCATTCTGCAATCTGTTAAATAAAGTTTTCATTCATTCATTCATTCATTCATTCATTCATTCATTCATTCATTCATTCATTCATTCATTCATTCATTCATTCACAGCCTCTACCCACGGGCTGTCAGGCTGCTCAACGACGAACATCAACTTGCCCCCCCCCGCATCCCACCCCCGGTGACATAACTCCCACTCCCACATTACAACAATAACTGTGAACCGGACTTGCATTGCTGCACTATACAATACTTCATCCTTTGCAAGTCAACGCCCCCCCCCCCCCCCCCCCCTCCTTCCATCAACTCACTGGACTGAAATATTTATATTTATAAATTTATTTGCACAAGTGACTAGATGCACTTGGGACAATGATGGTATGTTATATATTGGGACATTGGGACATTGATACTCTATTACTTTATTACTATATTACTATTATTATTGACATTATTATTTTGCACATGTTATATCTTATGTTGTATGCCAGTGGTGATGTTCCTAACAAATTTCGTTGTACCAACAATGACAAATAAAGATCTATTCTATTCTATTCTATTCTTCATTTGTTGTCCGCGATCTTGTTTTCTCCCGGAGTGAGCCGGCGGAGTGATATGTGATTCGGTTGTGGGCGGGTCCTGAGCCCAGGACCGTGGATTGTTGCCAATAAAGACGTGTAAATGGACTGTTTCAGCCAATCAGAATCGAGAAATGTGCATGCCGTTGTATAAACAGATACAGACACCGGGCGACAAGAGAGAGAGAGAATAATAAAGTTAATCTAAATGGGGTCCAGAGACCGGAACCGCCGTGTTACCTCCGAACAGTTAGTGAAGACCTGACAAAGTGAAAACAGAGAGACAATAGTTAAATAGAGCCACATTCCAAGCATACCAACCACACCCCAGTGACAGCCAATCAGGAGACCCAGACAATAAGTGACAGGGGAGATAAGTGACAGGGAAGCCAAGTGACAGGTGTCAGAATGGTGGGCGGTTCTCAGATGGCTGTCAGAGAACCAGAGCGTAACAAGAAGGAGAGGGGAGGTGTAGAGAAGAGAGGAAGAGAGGGGAGGTGTAGAGAAGAGATGGGGTATTGGGGGTGTATAGAAGAGAGGAGAATAGAGGGGATGTGTAGAGAAGAGAGGATGATATTGGAGGTGTAGATAGGAGAGGAGGAGATAGGTGATATGTCGAGAACATAAGAAGAGATAGGGGAGGTGTAGACAATAGAGGAGCAGAGGGGAGGTGTAGAGATGATAGGAGGAGAGGGGAGGTGTAGAGAGGAGAGGGGTGGTGTTGTCATGGTTTTTGCCTTATTTCACCTTTCTGTGAGGGACAGCTGTCAATCCCTGTTCCCTGTGGTTAATTGCCTCATGGGTCGGCAGGTGTGTGGGCTTGATTGCACCTGATGCAGTGCAGCTGTGCCTATGGCCATGTGGAGTCTATTTAAGTTTGGAGATTGCAGTGTCAACTGCTTTTTCATTTCCTAGTGTTGGCTGTCCTTTTGGTCACGCTCATTATATTGAAGTGTAGTCTGATCTCTGATTCAGAATTGAGCTTTATAGTAGTCATTCTTATTTTAGGCTACTCACGTGATTCTACACATAAACTCCCTTAGTGGAGGTTTATTGTTTAACTTTTTCCAATATAAACTCCTTTATTAGGAGGTGTCCTTGTGGCTTATTTCCTTTTATACTATACCTCTTTATTGAGAGTAGTCCTGTTTTTTGGGACTTGATTTATTTTCTTAATTACTCACTTTGAGATTTCCACCTGTAAAGGTTGTTTTCTGTTGTTTAATTTTTTCCCTCTCCTAAAATATCTGCGTAAGCAGTCTAGTGGTTGTCTGTTTCACGGATAACTTTAAGAGTCCCTGTTATCTGCTCATGACCCACACACACACACACACACACACACACACACAGCCCTCACAGGTGTAGATATGAGAGGAGGAGACAGGGGATGTGTAGAGATGATTGGAGGAGAGGGGAGGTGTAGAGAGGAGAGGAGGAGAGGGGAGGTGCAGATAATAGAGGAGGAGAGGGGAGGTGTAGATAGGAGAGAAGGGGGAGGTGTAGAGAGGAGATATGTAGAGAAGAGAGGTGTAGAGAAGAGAGGAGGAGAAGTGTAGAGAATAGAGAAGAGGAGAAGATAGATGTATGGGAGAGACGAGGAGGAGAAGAGATGTGCATAGAAGAGACAAGGAGGACAGGATAGGTGTAGATAAGCTATGAGAGGGGTGTAGAGGAGAGGAGTGTAGAAGTATAGAAGAGAAGATATGAGTGTAGAGGTATAGAGAGGAGAGGAGTGTAGATGTATAGAGGAGAGGTATAGAGGAGATAGGGGATAGGAGAGGAAGAGATATGAGTGTAGAGGTATAAAGGAGAAGTATAGAGGAGAGGAGTGTAGATGAGTGTAGAGGTATAGATAAGAGGAGAGGAGTGTATATAGGTATATATGATATGAGAGGAGAGGTATAGAGGAGAGGAGATGAGAGAAGTGTAGAGGTATAGAGGAGAGGAGAGCGGAGGAGAGGAGAGGAGAGAAGAGGAGGAGAGATGAGAGGAGTGTAGAGGTATAAAGTACTTGAGTAATTGTACTTTGTTACCATACTTAAGTACTGTTTTGGGGGATTTGTACTTTACTCGAGTATTATTAGGTTTGTATACTTTGTACTTCTCTCCATTACATTTCAGAGAAAAAAAACATACTTATTACTCCTTACATTTAAAATGCAGACCTACAAAGTACAAAGTACAAATCTTGCAGGTCCAACCATTTTAATGAGTATTTTTGAATTGTTTATCAGGCCAAACTAACGTTATTAATCCTGCGACTGCAGGTAAACAGCCAATCAAATCCCCATCAATGGAAAATGAACCCGCCCATACCCATGCTGATTGGTCCTTGTGCAAGACTAGAAAGCGGGGATCTTTGATTAAACACCTGCTATCAGAAAAATATAGTCAGAGTGACAAACCATAGAAGATGGCCACAATGAGTGATGAAGAGGACGAAACGGTCGGCGACGGCGTGGATGGACAAGACGAGCATCCATGGCCCTATCTACATAAAAAATACATAGTTCAAGGACTCCAACCTTATAGTGTTGTTGAGTTGCTATCATTCAAAAACCTGATAAATGGTTTGCGACCAAGCACTAACGTCATTACGGGGCCCACTGTCCGCTTGAAGATCAGCAAAGCTGCTCAAACCATGAAAGAGAAAGTCACTGCTGCTATGAGTGAAGTTGAATGGATCGCGACAACAACAGATTGCTGGACAGCCCGACGAAGAAGTTTCATTGGGGTACCCGCTCACTGGATCAACACTGAAAGCTTTGAAAGGCGTTTTGCTGCAGAAGACTGAAGGGCTCCCATACTTTCAATGTTTTGGCCAGTGCCTTAAACGACATTCACTTGGGTACAAAATCCGCATTATGCTGTGGTTAATATTGTGATATTATTCAGTGTATACTCCAGTATTCTGTCTTTAATATTGTGATATTATTCAGGGTATACTCCAGTATTCTGTGGTTAATATTGTGATATTATTCAGGGTACTCCAGTATTCTGTATTTAATATTGTGATATTATTCAGGGTATACTCCAGTATTCTGCCTTTAATATTGTGATATTATTCAGGATAATCCAGTATGCTGTGGTTAATATTGTGATATTATTCAGGGTACTCCAGTATTCTGTCTTTAATATTGTGATATTATTCAGGATAATCCAGTATGCTGTGGTTAATATTGTGATATTATTCAGGATACTACAGTATTCGGTCTTTAATATTGTGATATTATTCATGCTGTGATGTGAATGCCGTCCATGTTAGTTTACCTTCAATGGAGAAGTGCATTAAATAATTTTAATGCAAAAAAAGTGTCCTCTGTTCTTTCATTTCAGCATGGTCTATCACAGAACACATTCCATTCTGGGCAGAGTGTATGCTTGGTTTCATTCCAGCCTTGTCTAAACATCAGCTGATGATTTCACTAATTGGCTCACCTCTTCAACTAACTCGCCTGGTGCAATGTATAGTTAAAATGAAAACTTGGCCGATGATGGAATGAGTTTGAGACCCCTGGTCTATCCCTTTCCAAAAAAATTATTTACTTTAACGTTTTAGTACTTAAGTACATTTAAAAGTAGGACTTTTTGACTTTTACTCAAGGGTGTTTTTAGCCAGATACTTTGACTTTTATTTGAGTCAGATTTTGAGACAGTACCCATACTTTCACTTAAGTATAATTTCTGGGTACTTTTTACACCCCTGGGTATAGAGGAGAGGAGTATAGAGGTATAGAGAAGAGGAGAGGAGTGTAGAGGTATAGATAAAAGGAGAGGAGAGGAGTGTAGAGGTATAGATAATAGGAGAGGAGAGGAGTGTAGAGGTATAGAGAAGAGGAGAGGAGTGTAGAGACATAGAGGAGAGAAGAGGAGAGGAGAGGTATAGAGAAGAGGAGATGAGTTGAGAGGAGAGGAGAGGAGATGTATAGAGGAGAGAAGATGAGTGTAAGGCATAGAGGAGAGGAGAGGAGAGGAGAGGAGAGGAGAGGAGAGGAGAGGAGAGGAGAGGAGAGGAGAGGAGAGGAGAGGAGAGGAGAGGAGAGGAGAGGAGAGGAGAGGAGAGGAGAGGAGAGAAATGACGGTACAGTGGAGGCATATGTCACATCCTATCAGGTGACAGGACAAGTGAGAGATACAGTATTGCCTCTGCTGTATTAGGCTGCGTCGACACACACACACACACACACACAGACACACGCACACACACACACACACACACACACACACACACACACACACACACACACACACACACACACACACACACACACACACACACACACACACACACACACACACACACACACACACACACACACACACACACTGCAGAAAATAATAACTTGAGCAACAGATTTTTATCATTCGGGCTTATAGGGCTAACTGATAACACCTTATCAAGCTTAATAAAAGTTTAATCAGTAATGCTCAAAGAGTGGCTCAAAATGTCAGACAGAACGATCTGAATCAGACAGATAACGCAATGTTGTTATCGAGATTATTCAATTGTTCCCACTTCAATTGTTCCCACATTTATTCATCTAGTTATTAGGCTACGTTCAAACTGCAAGCCTTAGTGCTCAATTGTGATTCATTGCTCAGTTCAGATTTTTTTTGTTTTCCCATTATTTTTTAAATGTGGCCAAGATCAGATTCCAGTGTCAACTGGTCACGTTCTGAACTGACCCGTGTGTGCAAATAAACAATAAAGAAGATAGACATACAATTACAAATGTCAATCTAGAGTAAAAGTCGCATGAAAGTTGCATGCCTGTTCAGACTGAGGTCATATTGCTAAAGATCAGACCTGTACGGTATCTGATTTAGGACCACGTATGAAAGTGGCCCAAATCAGAATTGAAAAGATCATAAACCATGTGATTTGTGCTGATCTGAGCCACATAATGAGCACATAAGAAATCAGATTTAGGCCACTTTGGTCTGCAGCCTGAACGTAGCCTCAGACTGAGAAGTGACAGATGAAGGAACACAGTGACCTCGGGTTGAAACGAGGACTAGGGACAGTGAGATAATTGAAAAGGCATTCAATACAAGTGGATCTTCACTCATGGCTCTCCCACAAAACAGGGAACACATTTCTGTGGCTCATTCTGTTGGAAACAATCTAAAGGGCTCTCAGTTTAAGATAAGATAAGATATTCCTTTATTGATCCCCTTCAGAGTCAGAGTCAGAGATTTTATTTGCCATGTATGGACGAATCCACATTGGAATGCAGGTACAGAGCAATACTGTGTGTCTACAACTAAACCAATACAGGAGCAGAGCAGAAACAGTACAAAAAACATGGACAGTAAGAAACACAGACAGTATAAAAGGACAAATGCTAAGGTTTAGATCAACATCCCCTAAAGTGCATTATCATAGTAAAGTGCATAATGCATAGAGGCACAATTTACAGTAAAAGTGCGTAATGCACAGACACACAGAAACAGCACTTCCACAACCTGACTAGTAACACACCAAATAAATGTTGTATTGGTTATTGGTGGGGGGGGGGGGGTACAGGTATGGGCAGGGTAATAGTAGAAAGACATAAAAATAGGCATTACAATTTTATTTTATATAAAAATATGAGAAAAAATAAACAGTGGAAAGAATATAATTTACTCTGAATATAAAAATATGAGATAAAAAACAGATGCAGATGAGGGTCTGTATGCCCCATATATACGTTACAATAACTATAGGCAATACATAATTTGTATCTGAATATATACTATGAGTAAGGGTAAACGTAAAAGGTATAAACAAGGTGCAGTATACACAAGGTACCCTAACCCTTGCAGCTCATGTCTTGGATTCTAAACTCGCATTGACTTCGCATCGCAGTGAGAGGGGAGGCGTGGTCAAATTAGCATCCCAGGGCCCTCATGTATCCACCATTCTTAAAAAGTGTTCTATTTTCGTTCTTAAGCATAGAATTTTGAATGTGTGTACGTACAGAAAAATCTGGATTTATCACATGTGCGTACACAGGTTCTACGCACACTCCGTGTTGATAAATGCCACTTGTTGTACGCTCCGCACTCGTGCATGGTTTTACGTATTTGCATATAGCACCGCCCGTAATTAACCACATATGGTCATGAAACACCCCCATGAAATGTGGAAAAGTGGACTAAGCTGAGCAAACGCCTGGGAGAAATACGCGACAGGCTGACAGACATCTATTAACTTCCTAAAGACCATTGCTGCCTCAGGACAGCGCAAACACTAATAAAGACCGTTAACTGTTTGCCATTGGTGTCATTAATAACCATGCTGGAATATGACTGCTTTTTCTTCGTTTCGTTCGATTAATACCCAGGGATTAAAGTTCTCGGTCAATTTCATTCCCAATCGCGACGGATTTTCCGTCAATTTTCTACCTGCATATGATTTGTAGAGGCATACAATCTATTTTGATATAGATATATTGTCGGTATTGGGTAGCCTATATAAACAATAATACGAGAGCATATACAAGAACCTTTCTATTCACATAACTGCATTTGTGATAGAGCTTTGACAGCTACATGGGTGGTACAGAAAGTAACACGATGGACCGTGCCATGTAGCCTATGTATAGCCTGCCTATGTGATCAATAAAAACGCGAACTTGAATCCCATGATCATATTTATATGTTGTGTCTGTCCACTATGTTTGTTACTTTGTTATTTTTCCCCCCTATGTAAAGCGACCTTGGGTCTCTTGAAAGGCGCTATATAAAATGAAGCTATTATTGTTATTATTATTATTATTATTATTATTATTATTATTATTATTATTATTATTATTATTATTATTATTATTATTATTATTATTATTATTATTATTATTATTATTATTATTATTATTATTATTTATTATTATTATTATTATTATTATTATTATTATTATTATTATTATTATCACGTCTGTGCGGGAGCTCACAAATAGACTGTCTTAGTCTCAGTGAAGTTTCAACGGAGGTCATCTATTCTAACCAACAAATTGAAGTAGAAAGCATTTCGTTGTGACCAATCTTATTTGGAAACATGACACACAAAATAATAGTATTTTGCTTTTTATTTTAAACAATATTTAATCGTGTTTGGAGGTGGGTGTTCTTTGTCTGTACCCCCCCCCCCCCCCCCCGTGCCAAACAAGCAGGCCAACCTCTTGTTCGTGCGTGAGCCCGTTATAATTACACTACTGTCGCTATTTTACAATTAACTATAATGAATTACGGTTCATACAGAACACGCGCCAGTGTTGGAAGTAATGCACGAAAGCTTATTTCCGCGTCTGCAGTCTCCATATTCTACCGCTGGGCGCCAGGTACGCACGGTCGGAGCTGTGCGTATATTATATACGCACAAATTCAAGCACACGTTCAAATTGATAAGTCCCACACTTTGCTTAGAAATGATCGTACGCACGGGTTTACGCACATATCTGTGCGTACGCAACATTGATAAATGAGGGCCCAGGTGTGCAAGCAACTCAACCTCTGACCCAGCAGGGGCCTACGGTTCTCCTCTGGAAACAAGTCAAAACTTCCCACTCATCATCCCTAGTACCTCCCAAAAGGAAGTCAAAGTTTCTCACATTTCAGTGTTGAGAATCAGGGGCATTCCCCTTTAAACACACTTTCCGGTTGTCTATCCGAGGTCCTGGTCGACTCCCTTGGAGCATTATGTACATTTCACCTGATATATATCGCCATATTTCCCCCCTCTCTCCTCGGTATGGAGAGAAAGAAAAAAAAGGTGTCCACCCTGGCTGAGCGTGTCATTTCTTCCAGCGGCGGGGCGGACCTAGCCAGCCTTATCTGCTTCCTCCACGGCTCTGCAGCCTCCATGCCGCGCGCCGCTACCTGTCTGCCTGGCGCCCGATCATTCTGGACAGTATCATTAAATGCCACGTCATTACCGGTTATGGAGTGGTGCTCTCACTCCCCAACTCCCTCCTGGGATACGGGCCCCATCTGATAGGTGTGGAGAGGCTGCGTATGTTGTGTAGCATGGAGTGTGTGAGGGTCTTTGTGTGTGTGTGTGTGTGTGTGTTTGTGTATGTAAGGCTTGATAGAAGCAGAGGAGAAGGAGGAGGGAGGGTGAGGAGGTGGATGAGGAGGAGGAGGAGGAGGGAGGAAGTGAGCGGCGGAGCTGGGATGGACGGGGTGGAAAGATGGAATTGGCATTACATTTCCGACGCGGCGTGGGGATTGACTTTGACTGGAGCGCGAGGGGCCTGTTAGCTTATCTTTAAGGCCGTGTTTGTCACACAGCCGTGAGGGCAG
>NC_140166.1:117511228-117553728 GCF_963971535.1 Notolepis coatsorum
CACCCAACCTCCTCCAATGTACAGTCCCCCCCCCACCCCACCTACCCAACCTCAAATGTATATACTCTCTTTTCTGGACTCTTTTTGTATCACAAACAGTACTGTATTTGCAAATCTGGTATGTCATAAATGTATAGATGTAGCAGTACTGTCTATCTGTATGTCATGTATGTCATGATGAATTGGAAATGGGGGACCCTGATGTAAACAAGACGAAAGTCTTTCTCTGGTCTGCATCCCCTTAACAATTCTATGTTTGATTGATTGATTGATTAAAAAGTTTATTAACAGATTGCAGAATGGGTACAGTACAGTACAGCTCATATACAATTGTTAAGGGGATGCAGACCAGAGAAAGACGTTCGTCTTGTTTACATCAGGGTCCCCCATTTTCAATTCATCATAACATATATGACTGGGCTGTACTGTACCCATTCTGCAATCTGTTAATAAAGTGTTCAATCAATCAATCAATCAATCACTTGGCCCCAGAACCTGGACAAACACTTAGATTCCCAAAAGTAGTGATAGACTGTAGGTACCCAGGTCTGTTTGACATTTCAAACATAAAGGAGATATTGAACGGCCCATTTTGTTAGTTATTTGTTCAATACGTTGCTGCGAGCTATTATTTGTAAAAATTATTGAACCACAGACAGCAATCGGAATACTGGCATTTCCATAACGCTTTGCTGCCGCCCATTCAGTCCACACTAGTAGCTGCAGCTTTCATCTCTACAGTATATTTTCAAAAACATGAGGAAAAACTTGAAGCTTGAATTGAATTGTCTTTATTATGAAAACTAAAACAGGACGTTTGCATATTCTCAATGTTGCTGTCGACGACTCGACGTCGATGTGCGGACTTGCTTCATCAAACCGGGTGGACAAAGTTTACAGACAAACGATAGATTGTTTCCGTCTGAGCAGGCACGGAGGAAGTGATTCTGACTTGGGGGTGCTGGGTGCGGTCGAGTCAGAGATAAATAATAATAATACCGTCATATTAAATGCATGCGCAAAGCGCATCATTCGTGATTTTCCATTAATTTGAAAGATCAATATTTTACACTACAACAGACAAGCTTGAACACCAACATGGACAGTTCACACACGAAATGCAGCAGTTTTGTCACAACAACAATCGCTGTCCGTGGTGCTGAAACATTAACCAAGTGAGCACATCGCACTGGGCAGGCCGCAGGAGCGATAATAAACACACATTACCTATTCCGAAGACGGTAGAACAAAGGTGGTCTTGCATTCAGGAGTGGTGGAAATAAACTCCTTCATGACAACATCTGTCTGTGTTCTCTCCTCCGGAGGCTCCGGGACTGGGTTGCTGGCGTCTGTGTCCATCGGCAGGGTCTCAGACTCTGAGTCAAGTGTATTTCTTTTTTTGCCTTTGGCGTTGGGCTCATTATTAAAGAAATCAGATATTCGTTTTTGATATTTCTTTTCTGAGACTGAGACACAAGTAAACACACTACTGTTTATTCAAACTCAAGTCCTCATCGTTCGCGGCTTCGCGCCGAAATCCACGTCATGTAGTAGGCGTCGCCGATGTGTGTGTGACTGTCTGTGCCCGCGCTGCAATTGTGCGTCACGTCAGACTCAGATCAGACTCAGATCAGATACACAGAAAATATCATTAAATAGTGGATTTTAACAATTTTTTAAAAACAACCATGTTTTAGACTGCTTACACTCAAATGCTAACTAAAGAAATTAAAGTTTTGTATAATTTTTTTAATTTTTTTTGTAAAACTTCTGACGCTGCAGTTACACTCCCCGCCAGCAGGGGGTGCTGGAGCACCCGCCGCACCTGTAGTTCCCGCGTCCTTGCGTCTGAGTCAGTACTGACTTTAACGTTAAACTCTTTTAAATGCGTCGCCAACGTCTAGAGGTAGAGTCTGACTCTGAGCGAATGCTGCTGCCGCTCTCGGCTTCGTCCATGATACTGCTCGCACATTCCGTGGTTCCACTGCTTGTTGTGAGGAGTCTGACTAGGTTTTCGGCTGAAATGCATATGAAATCTGGCACATCTTTGAACGCCGTTATAATAGAGTGCTGAGAATGAACGCACGTTTGAACGCCGTTATACAGCGCTGAGAATGAACGCGTTCTCAATTGCGTTCATTTTGCGGATATATAGTACGTTCAGTTCACGTTCGCCCAAAATACGAACGCGTTCATGAACGATCGTTCATTGAACGCGTTCGGGTACATCACTGACTAGGGCTGTCAAAGTTAATGCTTTAACTTTGGAGATTAATTTTAATTATTTAAAGCATTCAAATAATTTAATCTAGATTAATCTATGGAGTGAAAAATCTTCAACGTTCTGAACTTTCAGCAGTATATTTGCTTGTTCTTTTTTTGCATCGACTCATGCACCTTTTTGAAAATCATCTGACATGAAGATGGAACACATTTTTGTTGTTAATATGATTTATATTACTGGAAGTTCATACAAGACATTATCGTCCTCTAAGCCAATCTGCACTTTAAGATAGGCCTGGACTGTTTTTATTTCTGTTAGCGCCGCGGATATAAGAAAGAGGTCTAGCTGAGTCAATGTTGATGGTTTTGTTGAACATTTGTATTTCACAGGAGAGAAACTGTATTCAAAGAATCTAAATATTCTTTCTTTGTGTTGATTTTGCATTAATTGTATGATTTTACTCAAGTAAATATCTGTTACAAGCTTTGGTCTTAAATAGAAACATTTGATTTTTAATCTAGATTAATCAAGATTAATTACAGAAAATTGTGAGATTAATTATTTCATATTTTTTATCTATTGACAGCACTACATATTACTAATTATTTTTGTCATATTTGTGTACGTTTTCATTGTTTATTTGTCTTAGGAGCAGGTTGATCACATACTACATGTGGGTGTTAGGTGCCCTGGCTGAGGGGACACTCAGTACTGGACATTGGTCGGTACCAAGGAAACTATAAAAGAAGGAAGGGTCATTGCGTCACTGTATAACGTACAAGCACACATTGCTGCCAAGTGTGGAAACTTTCAGTTCGGCCAACATTGAGTTGAATGGTAACAGCCGTCTCCTCGTTTATGACCCGTCATTTAAACAAGTTATTACCTCGGATGTCAACAGTCGTGTTACTTTGCGCTCATCTGCCGGCACCGGGCTGCATTTTTTGCAGTTCATCCAATACACTGTTTGAAAGTTGAATTTGCCGCCTTTTGATCGCCACCAACCTATTGTGTGCTTCGGGTCTCGAGTTACAAGACGAAATATCCGGCGAGCGTCATTTGACAGGCCGCTCCGCCAAGTGACCACATCCGGCTGTATATGGTCCCGAACTGACCAGTCACCGCTCAGGTTAACAGATGGTCATGTTTTTTTATGACAGGCCTGAGGCCTGAGAGGTCCTGTGACCTTACAGCTAAGACCTTCTTGTAAAAATGTTTACTGATACCTCATTATATTTCAAAGTACTGCAGTTGTTTGGTTAATTTTAATCCATATCTTACAAAGGGAGAATCCACTTTAGTGATGAATGTTGATATCAATAAGGTCCTGTTTCACAGTGTTTCTGCTGTTAAAAAGAGGGGGCTCAGGAGGTGCAAGACACTTAAGCAAGACACTTAACCCCTAACTGCTCCTGATGAGCATGGTCACCTCCGCTATCGGTGTGTGAATGTGAGGTTGATTGTGAGGCATAAATTGTAAAGCGTTTTGGATAAAACGCTATAAATATTTTGTTTCATTTTAATGAAACAATGTACGAAACTTCATATCATCGTGAACCAAGTAAAATTCCTAAACCCACAAATACATCAGCCATTGCAGTGGAAAAATTCCATTTGCAACATCCTAAAATAAGCTTGATAAAATCCTGTGCTATACGCCTGTCCCTTCCTGCAGGCTTGAAGTTAAGGGCATTAATCAGTTTCCAGACGGCTCTGACGCTGAAGGGCTGCCATACTTCTGCCGTTTTGGCGGCGGTGCGCTATATCCTTTGGAGGGACCCCTCGTCAAAGTTTTGGAAGGCCCCTGTCAGCGTGAAAAGAACATGACCTTTAAGATCTTATCAGCATGTTTGCTGGTGCATACAGGGGGCCTGGCGAGAGGGGCAGTGGCCCGGCGGGGAAAAAACAGAGCAAAGAAAAAGGAAGGAAGAAACAGAGGAAAAGAAAGAGAAAGAAAGAAAGAAAGAAAGAAAGAAAGAAAGAAAGAAAGAAAGAAAGAAAGAAAGAAAGAAAGAAAGAAAGAAAGAAAGAAAGAAAGAAAGAAAGAAAGAAAGAAAGAAAGAAAGAAAAATGTGGTTTGTTTTGAGAGGAAAGGTTGTTGACACTGAAGATGGAGCCCGCTTTAATGTCAGGGCGGGAAGAGGGGGAATGAAAAAGTCTTCTTCCTTGTGATGATTCTTCTCCTTCTTGGTTGTCAATGCTGTGACGTCGTTCGATAGCGTCCGTAAGAGAGGTCCATTGATGCCGTACAGAAGTAGCATTTCAAGCGCCATGAGCGTAGACACAGTGAAAATGATGACTGATTTGATAAGAAGAAGCGTTGACGTGGGATAGCTGAGAGAGTAGAGATAATGTACTGTACTGCTTAGAGAGAGGGCACTTTGCCCTCGTCTGTTGGCTCCGGGCTGCGTTTTTGCAGATCAACCAATACATTGTTGGAAAGTTGAATTTGGTTACCACACTCAACCTATTGCGTGATTCCATTTTCGAGTTACAAGACAAAACATCCGGCGAGCGTCATTTGACAAGACGTTCCGACGAGTGACTACGTCCGGTTGTAAACAGGCCTGAACTGACCAGTCACCGCTGATGGCGAAAGTGGTTGACCACCGTTGTAACCAAGGCACGTCTGCTCCGAAAGCAATCCCAGACGAGTGCTGACAGTGGGGGAAGGTAACACAAGAAAATGAAGAAGTCCATTGTTTTGACTAGAAGAGCATCGAAATGAATGGCAGCGGATGGCCATTTTGGATAGTCACGCTGAATTATTGCGTTACACACATTCGAAAAACCTTTGTAAAACACAAATTTTCTGTGGGATTTTTATAAACTTTGGACCTGTTTGACTATAAAGTCCAAAGCACACGGCGGGCGACCAATGTCGCCTGGCGATGCGATCGTCTGTCGCTCAACGACAATCGCTTGGCACCCCACACCAGATCCGACTGTTCAGGTATAATAAGCTATATGTGTCGCTCTGTCTAGCTGTGGGTGTGGTTTCCCCCCGGAGATATCAGAGGACGGACCGGACGTTAGGTTGTCGTGAAGCGAGATGAATTAGCAGGTAGCTGTGTTGTGCATTACGAGGGAAGTATTAACCTGTAACACCCATATTGAGCTGGAATTAAACCACCATATACGAATACAACATCTCCTCATTCTTCCTGACATTACTGCATGACTGATCACTACCAGTGATGGGCAAGCTACACTACAAGTTACTCTCGATTAAATATAGCTCAACTACAATGGAAGCTATCCCCAGAGAAATGTAGCAAGCTACACTACAAGAACATGGCAAAAATAGCTAGCTACATCGGCACTACTTTTTTTTTTTTTTTACTTCGTGATCAAGTTTCCACCAAACAAATAGGCAGGCAAAAAAAATGCTCAGTTTGATTGTTTATTATAAAACTGAAACAAGCCCTCGGTCTGGCTTTTTGTGTCATCCTTTTAACATGAACTTGTATTATGTACAAAATCCAGGAAGGCAAGTTTAGCTGGGTGCAGCCTCTACAAAAGAAAAGAAAGAGACCATTTGGTTTGATCAGTTTTTATAGTATAGTTTGTTGATTACTTTTGATGCAGTAATGGTCTTTTTCGTTTCTATTCTATCTTTATGTATTATTTATCCCTAAACTCTGCATCTTCTGAAACCTACCCATTTTATCAACCAAAAACACACTTCTTCAATATCTGAATTGTAACTTTTATTTACTTCATTTTACTAGTATTATGCTACCATGTATATACTACTACCAACTATGCTAATATGTCTATACTACTCAGAGTATTACACTCAAGCTTGACACTGTCAAACAATACTACTTATCCTTGGCTGCTAGATATGTACCACTCCTGCTGACTTGTTGTACACAATTTGTAAGTTGCTTTGAATGAAAGTGTCAGCTAAATGACCAAATGTATTTAAATATGTAACTCACAAAACATTCCATGGCCCCAAAATCATGTGGGGACCCCCCCTGGGGGTCCTGTCCCACAGGTTTAGAACCACTGCTCTAGGTGATCTTTTCCCTCTTTTTTTCTTTTCTCCACCCCCATAATATTGTTCATTTTCTGCCTACAGTGAAACATCATCATGATAGCAGCTATCTGTTAGTTAAAGCTGTTGACAAAAAGTGTACTGACTTGTGTGCTGTTTGAGAACAGTTGATTTTCATCAGTTCACCTGAATGTGTTCTCAAGTTAGTGCTGGGCGTGTGGGAAGTTGAGAGCAGCATATGTTTTAGGCGTTTTTTCAGTCAAACTCATAAATGTGTCCAGATAGGGCCATGGAGAGGCATTGTTGTTATTGACATCATCATCTTCATCAATGCCATCGAACCCCTCTGCCATTTCGCGCGGACTGGTTCATGTTTTCCGTTAAATTGCATTCATTCATTCAGTACGTCTGTGTTTTGATTTTCACTTTGTGGTTTGCGGTGCTGGAGTCCCGCCCTATCCTGCCTCTGATTGGCCTACCCGTAATGTTTTGGCCTAACCATACCCAATCGTGAGTCGTCATACTCATATCTAAACCAACCAACCAATCATAGTGGTTTTTTCTACGGGGTAGCGTTTCCTCGTCGCTACGTCATTACTTCGTTCTAGAATTAGCTGTGCTACAGAGACCGCTACTTGATTCAAAAGTAGCGACGCTACCTTCACGCTACTGAGAATTCTAGTTAAGCTAGGTAGCGTCGCTACTTGTAGCTAGCTACTGCCCATCACTGATCACTACAATACGTTCATTACCACCGATTGGACAAGTATTATGCACCTGCTGAGAGAGAATGTTTTTTTCACGGAAGACGCAAACTGTTTTGTTATCAACCATCATTTCTTTGGACAATAAACCTTACAAACTACATCAGCTGCAGCCTGGACATTAAACTCTGTCAACATCCTCAACTTATTTTGTTACCCGAGTACAAAAACATCTAGTAGGTGCATCGTGGCGCATTGTCAATTTATTAGTTAATGACAAGCGGCCACTAAACCTTAAGTTCTCCAACTAACGTTATTTATTTAAATTGTTCCTGTTAATTAATAATTAACATAAGTAGCATGGTTATAATACGTAGGTTATTGATAAATGAATGTATTGATAAATTCATTTATATTACAAATGATACACCAGTAGAAGTCATGTGAATTTCCTCATTGTCCTTGCTGTCTCACCTGCCGTCGCCAAAAAAAATAGGATTGAGGCGATTTTTAGCGAGGCGACAGAAATTGCTGCGTGGTCGTTGCTTCAAAATCTCTTGCCGTGTGGGTTCTCTCATTCATAACAATGGAAGCGATAGAATTATGTCGGTCGCCTCGCCCGCCATGTGCGTTGGACTTAAGACATCAGGCTATGGAACCGTTATGTTTTCCTGCTCCTACCTCTCAGCTGGAACTTAAAAACAGGCATCTGGCAACAAGTCAACACAAAAGTAAGGGGCGGATATTTTATTTCAGTGTTCAAACCTATGTTTCTCTATTACATTAGCACAAAGTTATTTTCCTTTATTGTGTAAGAAACTTCAGAATGTTACCTTGCAAAAGAGACCAGACTCATGCATGTGCTCATGCAAATCAGAGAGGCCTGTTTGAGGACATCGCCCTCAAATTTGATACTTGTCATGTCTCTTAGAACTCCACCATAAAAAACCTAGGAGTAATTTTTTATCCCTCCCTCTCATTTAATGCACGTAATATCGCAAAAATGCGCCTTTTTTTTCTTTGGCCGACGCTGCAACCCTATTTCATGAATTTGTCTCATCACGTTTAGATTAATGTAATGTGCTTTTTTCAGGCCTACCTAACTCTAGCGTAAAAAATCTTCAACTTATGCAAAATGTGGCTGCACGGATACTAACAAAAATTTGAAAATGTGATCATATCACACCAATTCTGTCCTCCCCAAACTGGCTTCCCATGCAGGGGTGCCTGCTCTGTCGAAGTTTTTAAAGACCCGATTTTTCTCTTCCTTTTTCAGCCTACCCTGATCTCACCTGGTCGGGGATAGACCTTTTTTAGTTGAATCTGGTTAGTTCAGTTAGGATGCTGTTTATTTGCTTCCATGTCTGCTTTTTCCAGACATGGAAGATTTTCTAACCACTGTCCCTGTCTCTCTGAGTGGATGTGTCGAGTGATATTGTGTGACATACAGATTGCAGTGACTGCTCTACCTCAAACTGGTTCAAACCACCACATGGTTCTGCTTCATATGGCACTGAGCCATCTTCTTGTATCTCATCCTGTATACCAGCGATTATGCCTCATATGCCTTTGTTCTTAGTTAGTGTGGGTGACCTGGCGAAGCCAGGTTGCCACCCACACTATAGTAATCTATACTCTTTTTATTCTTTATTCTTTATTCCACCGATTTTGCAAACACAACTCCTGCCAGAGCGTTCGCGCCCCATACATGTGAAAGATATCAAAACGACCGGCTTGACTATGGCAACAGCGCTATTGCTTTTCGGAAAGTTTCACTGCACCGTTAGGCTACGAACCGACTTTAAACTGGAACATTTTGGTCCTATTGGAAATGCATTGCAAGTTAGAGTGGAGGAGCTGAAATAATTTTTTTACACTACCTTGGGTAAATTGCGACAGTGATCTCAATTTTGGACGTAGAAAAATAAATGGAATTGGACATTTCTATCTCAACTGATGACCATTTGTTTGAAGGTTCTCCTCCCCATAGACACCAATGTGTTCGCACTCTAAAAATACGATGATTTTTTAGCTTTTCCCCCCTTCTGTTCCGATCGCCACCAAGGCCACAATTGTCGATGGAATGCCACAATATCGCACACAACCCTTCACCTACTCCTTGAAGTGCTCATGTGCGCTTCACAACGCTTCATCTCTTATCGTTTGCTTTTAATCATCGTGACAATGCAGGCATGCGTCTGCCCTCATTGAAATGCATTGTATGGAAAGTGCAAGTCATTCGTGCCTAATTAGGTAACAGGTGTGTGGCTCATGGCCCATGGCTCTAATTAGGTAACAGGTGTGTGGCTCATGGCCCATGGCTACAGCTGACCTACAATGACCTCTCATGGACTTAACCCTTAATCGCCCCTCTGTGTAGCAGTACTGAATTGCTTGACAGCGCCCTCTGTCTTGCGGGTTGTGTCATTGTACTCAGTAGGGATGTGCTCTTTCATTGGTCTATGTTGACCCATTGGACTCGGTAGGGATATCATCTTTCATTGGTCGATGTTGACCACTCCCCCGATCCTTAGACCACACCCTCTTAGGCCACACCCCCTCATTGTATGTCTTGAACCGTTTGTCGTAGAGACTTGCGGGTTGTGCCATTGGACTCGGTAGGGATATCCTCTTTCATTGGTCGATGTTGACCACTCCCCCGATCCTTAGACCACGCCCCCTTAGGCCACACCCCTTAGTGTATCTCTTGAACCGTTTGTCGTAGAGACTTGCTGTTTGTGCCATTGTACTCGGTATGGATATCCTCTTTCATTGGTCGATGTTGACCACTCCCCCGATCCTTAGACCACGCCCCCTTAGGCCACACCCCTTAGTGTATCTTTTGAACCGTTTGTCGTAGAGACTTGCGGGTTGTTCCATTGTACTCGGTAGGGATATCCTGTTTCATTGGTCGATGTTGACCACTCCCCCGATCCTTAGACCACGCCCCCTTAGGCCACACCCCTTAGTGTATCTCTTGAACCGTTTGTTGTAGAGACTTGCGGGTTGTGCCATTGTACTCGGTAGGGATATCCTCTTTCATTTGTCGATGTTGACCACTCCCCCGATCCTTAGACCACGCCCCCTTAGGCCACACCCCTTAGTGTATCTCTTGAACCGTTTGTCGTAGAGACTTGCGGGTTGTGCCATTGTACTCGGTAGGGATATCCTCTTTCATTGGTCGATGTTGACCACCTTTCATTGGTCGATGTTGACCACTCCCCCGATCCTTAGACCACGCCCCCTTAGGCCACACACCCTTAGTGTATCTCTTGAACCGTTTGTCGTAGAGACTTGCGGGTTGTTCCATTGTACTCGGTAGGGATATCCTCTTTCATTGGTCGATGTTGACCACTCCCCCGATCCTTAGACCACGCCCCATTAGGCCACACCCCTTAGTGTATCTCTTGAACCGTTTGTCGTAGAGACATGCGGGTTGTGCCATTGTACTCGGTAGGGATATCCTCTTTCATTGGTCGATGTTGACCACTGCCCCGATCCTTAGACCGCGCTCCCTTAGGCCACACCCCTTAGTGTATCTCTTGAACCGTTTGTCGTAGAGACTTGCGGGTTGTTCCATTGTACTCGGTAGGGATATCTTCTTTCATTGGTCGATGTTGACCACTCCCCCGATCCTTAGACCACGCCCCCTTAGGCCACACCCCTTAGTGTATCTCTTGAACCGTTTGTCGTAGAGACTTGCGGGTTGTACCATTGTACTCAGTAGGGATATCCTCTTTCATTGGTCGATGTTGACCACTCCCCCAATCCTTAGACCACGCCCCCTTAGGCCACACCCCCTTAGTGTATCTCTTGAACCGCTTGTCGTAGAGACTTGCGGGTTGTGCCATTGTACTCGGTAGGGATATCCTCTTTCATTGGTCGATGTTGACCAATCCCCCGATCCTTAGACAACGCCCCCTAAGGCCACACCCCCTCAGTGTATCTCTTGAACCGTTTGTCGTAGAGACTTGCAGGTTGTGCCATTGGACTCGGTAGGGATATCCTCTTTCATTGGTCGATGTTGACCACTCCCCCGATACTTAGACGATGCCCCCTTAGGCCACACCCCCTCAGTGTATCTCTTGAACCGTTTGTCGTAGAGACTTGCGGGTTGTTCCATTGGACTCGGTAGGGATATCCTCTTTCATTGGTCGATGTTGACCACTCCCCCGATACTTAGACCACGCCCCCTTTGTAACAAGCTTGATAATAATAAACAACTTGTTCAGCTATAAAGAAATGAGAGTACTGGAACAGTGTTAAATTCAAAGTGTTGTATTAACCAAAAGAAGATCAAAATAAATGGGGCACCCCATAGCAACGTATGGTACAACAAAAATCATCTCAAACCAATAAGAATGGTCCCGTCAGCTTTACAGTCCATTAGCCCCAACATAAATGTTTACCATGTCTAATGTACCATATGTTACCATGTCTAATGTAACCATGTTAATGTTACCATGTCTAATGCAACCATGTTATAATGTTACCATGTCTAATGTAACCATGTTAATGTGACCATGTCTAATGCAACCATGTTATTATGTTACCATGTCTAATGTAACCATGTTAATGTTACCATGTCTAGTGCAACCATGTTATAATGTTACCATGTCTAATGCAACCATGTTAATGTTACCATGTCTAATGCAACCATGTTATAATGTTACCATGTCCAATGCAACCATGTTATAATGTTACCATGTCTAATGTAACCATGTTAATGTTACCATGTCTAATGCAACCATGTTATAATGTTACCATGTCTAATGTAATCATGTTAATGTTACCATGTCTAATGCAACCATGTTATAATGTTACCATGTCTAATGCAACCATGTTATAATGTTACCATGTCTAATGTAACCATGTTAATGTTACCATGTCTAATGCAACCATGTTATAATGTTACCATGTCTAATGTAATCATGTTAATGTTACCATGTCTAATGCAACCATGTTATAATGTTACCATGTCTAATGTAACCATGTTAATGTTACCATGTATAATGCAACCATGTTATTATGTTACCATGTCTAATGTAACCATGTTGATGTTACCATGTCTAGTGCAACCATGTTATAATGTTACCATGTCTAATGCAACCATGTTAATGTTACCATGTCTAATGCAACCATGTTAATGTTACCATGTCTAATGCAACCATGTTATAATGTTCAGGCCTACCCGACCATGCAGCCTGCATGGTAGAGCTAGTATTGTCCAGCAACACTCAAACCTTTGAGTGTCCAAAAGGTGATAAGTCCTGGGTTGATCCACATCTTAGAAAAAGGAAAGGCAAAAATAGTAATCCACTGTGAAGCACCACTGCAGCTGACCTGTCCTTGGTTACTGAAGAATGTTTTTGGAGGCCTGGCAAAATCCCCCCTTCCTCTGTTTTGGAGTCTCGTAAAGGGAAGTGTTCCACCCACTTAGAACAGTAGTCTACTATAACCAGAAGATACTGATTCCCCTTCTTACTTCTGGGGAAAGGACCCATCAAGTCAATCCCCAACATCTCCCCTGGTTCGCTGACCGTGGTGGACTGAAGGAAACCCGCCGGTTTCTGACACCCAGGTTTGTACTGCTGGCATATGAGACAGTTCTTTGTATAGGCCCACACATCATTCCTGACTTGAGGCCAGTAGGCTACCTCCAGCAGTCGCAATAGTGTCTTCAGCCTTCCCATGTGACCACTAAGCGGGTTGTCATGATAATACTTCAGAAAGGACTCCCTTAGTGATCTAGGCACGAAAAGCTGTAACTTGTGGCCTAGAGTTTGACCAGGTATTTGTCTGAACAGGATTCCATTTTCAATAACATAGACTATCCGACTTGCTTTAGGATTTCCTTTTCCTATCTCCTCCATCAACGCTTGGGACTCTGCGTCAGCAGCTTGGGCGTCAGCAATCTCTGCCCAATCCGTTGGTAGATCGCATCCCGAAGAATCACTTTTGTTCTGCTTGGTCACACAGGCCGCAGCGATGGAGTCTGGGGTTGTGAATGCCCGTGACAAAGCATCAGGTACCACGTTCAATTTTCCCTTCCGGTATACCACCTGGAAATCAAAATCCTGAAGCCGAATGGTCCACCTGATGAGCCTTGATGTGGGTTTGGGGTTGTTGAAAGCCCAAACAAGGGCAGCGTGGTCGGTAATTACTTCAAACCGTTGACCCTCGATCAAGGCCCGCCACTTCTCCACGGCCCATACAACAGCAAGACATTCTCGCTCTGCGACAGAATAGTTGATTTCAGCTGGCTTCAACAATCTTGAGGCAAAAGCAAGAACATGGTCCTGTCCGTCTCTCTGCTGGGTCAGTACGGCTCCCAAGCCAATCCCACTAGCATCGGTCTGCAGTGTGAATGGCAGGCTGTAGTCTGGCTGTTGCAAGATAGGAGCTGACTGGAGTGCTGCCTTGAGGTCCTCGAATGCGCCTTGGCACTCTGGTGTCCATTGCCATTTTACATCTTCCTTTTTCAGGGCATTAAGGGCTGCAGACCGTTCTGCAAACCTAGGAATGAACCTATGGTACCAGCCCACCATTCCCAGAAAATGTGCGACCTCCGGTAGTGTCCTGGGAGTAGGAAAGGCCTGGACTGCCTCAACCTTTTGGTTGTCGGTGACAATTCCCTCGGTAGTCACAATGTGTCCAAGGAACTGCAAGCGGTGTTGCATTAAGTTGCACTTCTTGAGGTTCAAGATGAGGTTTGCCTTCTGCAGGCGGAGAAAAACATCAGCCAGATCCTGAAGGTGCTGTGCTTCAGATTTTGAATAGACTATAATGTCATCTATGTAAACAAAGCACGTGACTCCCTTAAGATCGGCTAGCACCACTTCCATTAAGCGCTGAAACGTAGCAGCAGCATTCTTCAAGCCAAAAGGCATGACTCTAAATTCAAAGAGTCCGGCATGGGTCACAAAGGCAGTTTTCTGCCTACTGGCTGGATCCATCCTCACCTGCCAGTAGCCACTTTTGAGGTCTAAGGTGCTGAACACCTTTGCACCATTCAGTGATTCCAAGATTTCATGAATGTTTGGCATAGGGTAGGCATCAAGAGGGGTCTTGGAGTTGAGACCCCTATAGTCCACACAGGGGCGATCGCCTCCATCCTTTTTCTTAACGATTACCATAGGCGCAGCCCAAGGAGACTTGGAAGGTTGGATAATGCCTTTTTCCAGCATGGACTTCACTTCCCTATCCACCACAGCCTTTTTCTTCGGTGAGACCCGATATGCCTTTTTTCGAACTGGCTGCTCATCTGTCGTTTGGATGGTGTGTGTCACCACCTCTGTTTGCCCAAGCTGCTCTGAACAGACCTTTGGCCACTGGAGTAGAAGGTGATGTAGGGCTTCCTTGGTGGACTGATCCACGTCAGCCTTGCTGACAAGTACTTGGAGATTGACTTCTTGCTGGGCTACAGGGGTTGCTGCTAAGTACAGCCCCACCAAGGGCTTCCTCTTTTCATCCCAGTGACCCTCCCATCCTACCTCCTCTTGAAGAAAGCGATGGAACTGGAGTTTCCCTCCATGCCTAATCCCATATGTCCCCGACTTAAAGTCAAGTTGGATTCCCGTCTTAAACAGGAAGTCAAGGCCTAACACAACTGGGAAGGCCAAGTGTTCTTTGCTCATAACGTAGGCATCCATCAGCCATAAGTCCTCATGCAACTCAAAACAAAGTTTAGCCCGCCCCCAAGCAGGATGAACTTTTACGTCTGCCAAGAGGAATGATTGCTCTGGACTTGATGTCAAGGATTCCTGAGGTTTCTTTATGTGTGTCCAGAGAGACTCTTGCAGCAGGGTGTATGTAGCCCCTGTGTCCAGCAATGCATTGCACCTCACTCCACGAACCAATATTGGAACTACAATCTTACTCTGGAGTCCTTGAATGCTGGAGCCACTAGGGGAGTCATGCATGAGTGTGCTCACATACCCTGGTCCTAGTCCCCTGTAGCTCTCCTTTGGCTGGGGGGAATCCTTACTCGGTTTGGGTTTCTTTCCCCACTCTCTGTCTCTACTTGCATTAGCATTGACTTTATCCCAATAGGAAGACTGACTAGCCCAGTCAGCTTCAATGAGAGTCCCGATTCTCACCAGCTCATCAACTGTGTGGGCGGTTCCTCTAACACTACTAGCTAACTTGGGATTGCAGTTGCGCAAAATGAGATTGACTATCTCCTTTTCACTGTAACCTGGCCTCCAACGCATACACAACGCCCTATATCGGAATGCAAAGTCTCTAATACTCTCCTTTTGGCCTTGAATCCGATCCCGAAGCCTTTTCTCTCCTTCCGCCTCATAGTCTTCTGAGAGGAATGACCTTAGAAATGATGACTTAAACTGTGCCCATGTCTTGACCCTTGACCTTTCCACCCGCCACCAATCTTTGGCGGTGTCCTTTAGCA
This sequence comes from Notolepis coatsorum, assembly GCF_963971535.1. Classification (NCBI taxonomy): domain Eukaryota; kingdom Metazoa; phylum Chordata; class Actinopteri; order Aulopiformes; family Paralepididae; genus Notolepis; species Notolepis coatsorum. The sequence continues at coordinate 117,526,570 of NC_140166.1, forward strand.
CAGTATTTAGGGTTGCCAAAATACCTTCATGGGTCAGCTGATGAAGGGCCAGGAACTCCTCACACTTCTCTATGTATGACAGCGGATCAGTGTCGTCCTCTGGACCACCAAAGCAAGGAAACTCGACTTTCACCGGCAGTTTGTAGCTGTGAACAGGTGCTCCCATTTCTCTCCTCGAGCTCCCTCTGAACTCAGCAGGCTCGCTCCTAGGGTTGAAAACAGAAAAGTGAACAGACGGTGTATCATCCCGTACAGGAGTGCTAGTCCTCCTGATGGGGTTTTGTGGTTGGGTATTAAGCTGTTTGTCTCGTCTTTTCAAACACTCCACCATTGACTGTTGGAGGTTATTAATATCGCTCTGAAAAGTCTGTTGTAGTCGTTGACATTTACGGTCAATGTAATACCTGAGCATGTCATCTTGTCTAGTTGTATTTATATGGAAAGCCTGGATCTCTCTTTCCACAGCACTCAAACGTGACTGAAGCTGTGTAATGTCAGTAGCTACTTCGGCTTCCCCCATCCCAGAGGTAGATAATGCGCCAGAATGGATAACAGTGACCTCAGGTTGCTGTTCCTCACTACCCCCAGAGCAGTCATCATTCACATATAAGTCATTAAGAGACTCAGCTAGCTCCTGTACAGGCTCTCTCCTTGTCACAAAAGGGCCAGCCGTGAAGTCCATGAGAGCTTCAGCAAGTTCTCCCTCTCCCTGGTCTGAGGCAACCTCTTCTCGGTCTGAGGCAACCTCTTCTTCGACAATACTCCCTGGAGTAGGAGAATGCATAGGTGTAGCCATGGTATAGCAACCCCAAACTAACAAAACAAAACAAAAGCTCTTAACAACACATAGAGAATATTTTACACTGTTACTGTTTTTTTTTTTTTAAGGTCCCTTCGTGGTTGCCATTTCTGTAACAAGCTTGATAATAATAAACAACCTGTTCAGCTATAAAGAAATGAGAGTACTGGAACAGTGTTAAATTCAAAGTGTTGTATTAACCAAAAGAAGATCAAAATAAATGGGGCACCCCATAGCAACGTATGGTACAACAAAAATCATCTCAAACCAATAAGAACGGTCCCGTCAGCTTTACAGTCCATTAGCCCCAACATAAATGTTTACCATGTCTAATGTACCGTATGTTACCATGTCTAATGTAACCATGTTAATGTTACCATGTCTAATGCAACCATGTTATAATGTTACCATGTCTAATGTAACCATGTTAATGTGACCATGTCTAATGCAACCATGTTATTATGTTACCATGTCTAATGTAACCATGTTAATGTTACCATGTCTAGTGCAACCATGTTATAATGTTACCATGTCTAATGCAACCATGTTAATGTTACCATGTCTAATGCAACCATGTTATAATGTTACCATGTCTAATGCAACCATGTTATAATGTTACCATGTTTAATGTAACCATGTTAATGTTACCATGTCTAATGCAACCATGTTATAATGTTACCATGTCTAATGTAATCATGTTAATGTTACCATGTCTAATGCAACCATGTTATAATGTTACCATGTCTAATGCAACCATGTTATAATGTTACCATGTCTAATGTAACCATGTTAATGTTACCATGTCTAATGCAACCATGTTATAATGTTACCATGTCTAATGTAATCATGTTAATGTTACCATGTCTAATGCAACCATGTTATAATGTTACCATGTCTAATGTAACCATGTTAATGTTACCATGTCTAATGCAACCATTTTATTATGTTACCATGTCTAATGTAACCATGTTGATGTTACCATGTCTAGTGCAACCATGTTATAATGTTACCATGTCTAATGCAACCATGTTAATGTTACCATGTCTAATGCAACCATGTTAATGTTACCATGTCTAATGCAACCATGTTATAATGTTCAGGCCTACCCGACCATGCAGCCTGCATGGTAGAGCTAGTATTGTCCAGCAACACTCAAACCTTTGAGTGTCCAAAAGGTGATAAGTCCTGGGTTGATCCACATCTTAGAAAAAGGAAAGGCAAAAATAGTAATCCACTGGGAAGCACCACTGCAGCTGACCTGTCCTTGGTTACTGAAGAATGTTTTTGGAGGCCTGGCAAAATCCCCCCTTCCTCTCACAATAGCAGTAGCAAACAAAACTCCATGAGGCCATGATTCCAATCCAAGATGGCCCCCTGATGGTTAGGACCGCCCCTAAGCACACCCATACCTGGAATCTTAAAGGTCAAGTGACCCAAATATGCTGACATTTGCACATCCTAACATATTGGGCCCACACTTCACTTATCAACACATTGACATCTTCTTCATAAAGTAACGCATGTTACACCTTAGACCACACCCCTTAGTGTATCTCTTGAACCGTTTTTCGTAGAGACTTGCGGGTTGTGCCATTGTACTCTGTAGGGATATCCTCTTTCATTGGTCGATGTTGACCACCTTTCATTGGTCGATGTTGACCACTCCCCCAATCCATAGACCACGCCCCCTTAGGCCACACCCCCTTAGTGTATCTCTTGAACCGTTTGTCATAGAGACTTGTGGGTTGTTCCATTGTACTCTGTAGGGATATCCTCTTTCATTGGTCGATGTTGACCACTCTCCTGATCCTTAGACCACGCCCCCTTAGGCCACACCCCTTAGTGTATCTCTTGAACCGTTTGTTGTAGAGACATGCGGGTTGTGCCATTGTACTCGGTAGGGATATCCTCTTTCATTGGTCGATGTTGACCACTCCCCCGATCCTTAGACCGTGCTCCCTTAGGCCACACCCCTTAGTGTATCTCTTGAACCGTTTGTCGTAGAGACTTGCGGGTTGTTCCATTGTACTCGGTAGGGATATCCTCTTTCATTGGTCGATGTTGACCACTCCCCCGATCCTTAGACCACGCCCCCTTATACCACACCCCTTAGTGTATCTCTTGAACCGTTTGTCGTAGAGACTTGCGGGTTGTGCCATTGTACTCGGAAAAGTCAGAATTTCAAAAACTCTGAAAAATCTGAAAAATTTCAAAAACTCGAAAACATCAGAGAAATTTCAAAAACTCGGAAAAGTCAGAAAAATTTCAAAAACTCGGAAAAGTCAGAACAAATTCAAAAACTAAAAAAAATTCAAAAACTCGGATATATCCGTAATTTTTTTTAAACTCGGAAAAGTCAGAAAAATTTCAAAAACTCGGAAAAGTCAGAAAAATTAAAAAAAAAATGAAAAGTCAGAACAATTTAAAAAACTGAAAAGTCCGAACAATTTCTAATGGTCTTCAAACGGTCTATGTTGACCACTCCCCCGATCCTTAGGCTGCGCCCCCTTTTTGTATCCTTTGAACCCTCTCCCGTTGGCCGGCGGTGCGTCACCCACACTTTCACAATTTCCCCCGCGCGGAATTGTCTATGTATTACTTTAAGCTAGGGATGTCCGATATTATCGGCCTACCGATATTGGCATTAAAATGTGATATCGGAAATGATCGGTATCGGTTATTGTTACGACCCTGGCTCAAAGGCACGCAACCTATGTGCAAAACCGACACCAAAACCCGTGTTTAACCCAAGAAGACTACTTTAACAAGGAAATACTAATACAAACTAAAGAACCAAGAATAGAAGAACATAATAACTCTCTGTTAACCCACACTCCTCTAACCACAGACCCTGCACTTGTGACTCAAGGGCTGGTTTTAAGCTCCCAGCAGGTAACCAATCAGCAGCAATTAGCTAATTAGCAGCCCTCACCTGTATGCCCAGTGGCACAGCAGTGATCAGGCAGTGACACAGGAGTGATCAGGCTCATGGTACATAACAGTTATCAAAAAAAAAAAAAAAAAAAAATATTTTTATTTTTTTTATATTTATTGAACCTTTATTTACCCAGGCAAGCAAGTAAGAACAAATTCTGATTTAATTTATTGTCAAAAGTATGCATAATGTTGTGTTAATAAAGAGATATGTAATGTTAATTACCTGAAATTATATATATATCGGTATCGGTTGATATCGGTTGATATCGGTATCGAAAATTAAGAGTTGGACAATATCGGTTTATCGGTATCGGTAAAAAAGCCAATATCAAACATCCATACTTTAAGCAGATTCATGCGGCGATGGGGAGCCAGTGCAGGTCCCTGAGAAGTGGCTGACTTTGGTAGGTTGGAGATCAGACGGGCATCTGCATTCTGGATGAGTTGAAGAGGCTTAGTCGTGGTGGTCGGTAGACCAGCAAGCAGTGCATTGCAGTAGTCGAGGAGAGACATGACTGTTGATTGGACAAGGAGTTGATTGGCTTCTTTTGTCAGGAAGTGGCGGATCCTTGTGACATTGCTCAGGAGGAATCTGCAGATCCTAGTCGATGCGGCGATGTGAGCAGAGAAGTCATCAAGGACTACACCGAGGTTCTTGGTGGTCGGGGACGAGGCCACGGCTACATTTTCCACTGTGATGGAAAGGTCGGTCAGCGGGGAGGATTGGGCCGGCAGGTGAAGCAATTCTGTTTTGCTTAGGTTCAGTTTGAGGTGGTTGGTCGTCATCCAGGCGGAGATGTTGGACAGACAGGCTGAGATTCGCTCAGAGACATGGATATCTGAGGGAGGAAAGGAGAGGAAGAGTTGTGTATCATCGGCATAGCAATGTTATGAGAAGGCCTGAGACGTGATAATGTTACCCACAGATTGGGTGTAGAGGGAGAAGAGGAGGGGTCCACGAGCCCTGGGGGACACCCGTCCGAAGGGGGCATGGGGCCGACAGGGTTCCTCTCCATGATACTTGGTAGGAGCGGTCGTTGAGGTAGGCTGTCAGCCATGCCAGCGCAGAGCCAGTTCCTCCCATTCCTGCGACTGTGCGATCTGACTGTGTTGAAGGCTGCCGACAGGTCCAGAAGAATCAGGACAGAGGAGAGGCCCTTTGCTTTTGCTAAGTGAAAACCCTCTGTGACCGCTATGAGGGCCGTCTCTGTGGAATGACCAGTCCTGAAGCCTGACCTGACTTAGGGTCTAGGAGGTCATTCTGTAAGAGATAATCAGTAAGTTGGTTGGATACAGTACGTTCAAGTGATGTAGAAGAGAGACAGGATGATAGTTGTCTATGACGATGGTTTTTTCATGAGTGGTGTGACTGTGGCTTGTTTTAGGGAGGTGGGCTATTCTTCCTCAAACCGGTTCTGACTACCACAGGCACGATGGATCCACTCTACACTAAATTATTTTTAAATGTTCTTATGTACTATCTTAGATAATATGTACAGTATGTATAATAATGTGCTTCATTACATGTACATTCATTCAAATTATTTGCATGTTCTATTCATCCATCTATCATCCATTATATAGCAACACTATATTATCACCAGTTGGGGGATCCGCTTTGAACAGCCCATCTGAGGTTTCTCTCCTCTGCGCTGCCTGTGGTGCTTTTTTTTCTTCCTATTGCTAGGTTTTTAGTGAGTCATTCCTTATCTTACATGCATGGGGAAAGTCTATTGTGATGTTTCTTCTTTTTTTTATCTACTTTTTCTCCCATTTTCTATTTTTCTCCCATCCCAATTTCGTATTGTCCAATTCTAGCCTCCCCTGTCTCGAACGCTGTTAAGCCATGCCTCCCACAAGCCGGCTGCAATGTGGACCAAGCCTTGCATCACGTGTCCCCTCCGGTACACGAGGAGGCAGCCGTCGCATCTTTTCACCTGAACAGCGTGATCTCTCAGCGGCGAGGGTCTGCGCGGGAGGGACACGCCGCCCTCGTTGCTTCCTGATTCTGCTGCGCAGGCGCACCAACCGACCTGTAGGAGTCGCTGTCCACAATGTCCGATCCTCACCCACCAGCTTCCCACCCCCTAATACTTCCAATTGTATTAGTATGAACGACCAGCCAAGCTGGTAGCAATAACGAGAGCCCAGCATCTCCTGCATTAGTGGCGAGCGCCTTGCCCACTGCGCCACTTAGCCACCCTGTGATGTTTCTTCTTGACTTGTAGAGCCCATGGGGGCGATTCCATGTGATCTTGGGCTATACAAATACATTTGATTTGATTTGTATTTGATTATATTTGATTAGGTGTACTGCTTAGAGGAGAGAGGTATATTGCTTAGAGGAGAGAGGTGTACTGCTTAGAAGAGAGAGGTGTACTGCTTAGAGGAGAGAGGTGTACTGCTTAGAGGAGAGAGGTGTACTGCTTAGAGGAGAGAGGTGTACTGCTTAGAGGAGAGGGGTGTACTGCTTAGAGGAGAGAGGTGTACTGCTTAGAGGAGAGGGGTGTACTGCTTAGAGGAGAGAGGTGTACTGCTTAGGGGAGAGAGGTGTACTGCTTAGAGGAGAGAGGTGTACTGCTTAGAGGAGAGAGGTGTACTGCTTAGAGGAGAGAGGTGTACTGCTTAGAGGAGAGAGGTCTACTGCTTAGAGGAGAGAGGTGTACTGCTTAGAGGAGAGAGGTGTACTACTTAGAGGAGAGAGGTCTACTGCTTATAGGAGAGAGGTGTACTACTTAGAGGAGAGAGGTGTACTGCTTAGAGGAGAGGGGTGTACTGCTTAGAGGAGAGAGGTGTACTGCTTAGAGGAGAGAGGTGTACTGCTTAGAGGAGAGAGGTGTACTACTTAGAGGAGAGAGGTGTACTGCTTAGAGGAGAGAGGTGTACTGCTTAGAGGAGAGGGGTGTACTGCTTAGATGAGAGGGGTGTACTGCTTAGGGGAGAGGGGTGTACTGCTTAGATGAGAGGGGTCTACTGCTTAGAGGAGAGGGGTGTACTGCTTAGATGAGAGGGGTGTACTGCTTAGGGGAGAGGGGTATACTGCTTAGAGGAGAGAGGTGTACTGCTTAGAAGAGAGAGGTGTACTGCTTAGAGGAGAGAGGTGTACTGCTTATAGGAGAGGGGTGTACTGTTAGAGGAGAGAGGTGTACTGCTTAGAGGAGAGAGGTCTACTGCTTAGAGGAGAGAGGTGTACTGCTTAGAGGAGAGGGGTGTACTGCTTAGAAGAGAGAGGTGTACTGCTTAGGGGAGAGAGGTGTACTGCTTAGAGGAGAGGGGTATACTGCTTAGAGGAGAGAGGTGTACTGCTTAGAAGAGAGAGGTCTACTGCTTAGAGGAGAGAGGTGTACTGCTTAGAGGAGAGAGGTGTACTGCTTAGAGGAGAGGGGTGTACTGCTTAGAAGAGAGAGGTGTACTGCTTAGGGGAGAGAGGTGTACTGCTTATAGGAGAGAGGTGTACTGCTTAGAGGAGAGGGGTGTACTGCTTAGAGGAGAGAGGTGTACTGCTTAGAGGAGAGGGGTGTACTGCTTAGAGGAGAGGGGTGTACTGCTTAGGGGAGAGGGGTGTACTGCTTAGAGGAGAGAGGTGTACTGCTTAGAGGAGAGGGGTGTACTGCTTAGAGGAGAGAGGTGTACTACTTAGAGGAGAGAGGTGTACTGCTTAGAAGAGAGAGGTGTACTACTTAGAGGAGAGGGGTGTACTGCTTAGAGGAGAGAGGTGTACTGCTTAGGGGAGAGAGGTGTACTGCTTAGAGGAGAGAGGTGTACTGCTTAGAGGAGAGAGGTCTACTGCTTAGAGGAGAGAGGTGTACTGCTTAGAGGAGAGAGGTGTACTACTTAGAGGAGAGAGGTGTACTACTTAGAGGAGAGGGGTGTACTGCTTAGAGGAGAGAGGTGTACTGCTTAGAGGAGAGAGGTCTACTGCTTAGAGGAGAGAGGTGTACTGCTTAGAGGAGAGAGGTGTACTACTTAGGGGAGAGGGGTGTACTGCTTAGAGGAGAGAGGTGTACTGCTTAGGGGAGAGAGGTGTACTGCTTAGAGGAGAGAGGTGTACTACTTAGGGGAGAGGGGTGTACTGCTTAGAGGAGAGAGGTGTACTGCTTATAGGAGAGAGGTGTACTGCTTAGAGGAGAGAGGTGTACTGCTTAGAGGAGAGGGGTGTACTGCTTAGATGAGAGAGGTGTACTGCTTAGAGGAGATAGGTGTACTGCTTAGAAGAGAGAGGTGTACTGCTTAGAGGAGAGAGGTGTACTGCTTATAGGAGAGAGGTGTACTGCTTATAGGAGAGAGGTGTACTACTTAGGGGAGAGGGGTGTACTGCTTAGATGAGAGAGGTGTACTGCTTAGAGGAGAGAGGTGTACTGCTTAGAGGAGAGAGGTGTACTGCTTAGATGAGAGAGGTGTACTGCTTATAGGAGAGAGGTGTACTGCTTAGAGGAGAGAGGTGTACTACTTAGGGGAGAGAGGTGTACTACTTAGAGGAGAGAGGTGTACTGCTTAGAGGAGAGAGGTGTACTGCTTAGAGGAGAGAGGTGTACTGCTTAGAGGAGAGATGTGTACTGCTTAGAGGAGAGAGGTGTACTGCTTAGAGGAGAGAGGTGTACTGCTTAGAGGAGAGAGGTGTACTACTTAGAGGAGAGAGGTGTACTACTTAGATGAGAGAGGTGTACTGCTTAGAGGAGAGGGGTGTACTGCTTAGAGGAGAGAGGTGTACTGCTTAGAGGAGAGGGGTGTACTGCTTATAGGAGAGAGGTGTACTGCTTAGAGGAGAGAGGTGTACTACTTAGATGAGAGAGGTGTACTGCTTAGAGGAGAGAGGTGTACTACTTAGATGAGAGAGGTGTACTGCTTAGAGGAGAGGGGTGTACTGCTTAGAGGAGAGAGGTGTACTGCTTAGAGGAGAGAGGTGTACTGCTTAGAGGAGAGAGGTGTACTGCTTAGAGGAGAGAGGTGTACTGCTTAGAGGAGAGAGGTGTACTGCTTAAAGGAGAGAGGTCTACTGCTTAAAGGAGAGGATAGTATACTGCTTAGAGGAGAGGGGTGTAGGGGAGAACGTGTTATGGTTTGACACCGACCCCAAACGCAACGACACAAGAGAGTTGATTCAGAGTTGCCAAAAACAAGGGCTTGTTTATTTACACTAAATAAACAGCATAAACTTGGTAGAGAACAAGCAAAGACTGGGATAAGCATAGATGAATGTTGCTGCTCTGCAGCTTCTCCCGGGATGGTTCGTCTGGGGAAGCAGACGGTGACGTCAGAGCCGCTCTGCAGATTTCTCTCGGCAGATCTCCGAGGTGGTAAACGGGGCCGAGAGGGAGAGAGGGAGCGGGTTAGCTCAGAGTACAGTTGGGAACAGAGCAGGTGACAGGAGAAGTGACTTGTCCCAAAAACAGAGTAATCCAAGTGACTGAATCTTCGGTGTATATACACACTGTGAGTAACGTCCCAAACACAAATCCACGTGATTGAATCTTTGGTGCAAATAAACACTGTGAGCGAAGTCCCAATAATTCTCCAAGTGACAATATCTTCGGTGTGAATACACACAGTGAGCGAAGTCCCAATACAATTCCAAGTGATAATATCTTCGGTGTGAATACACACAGAGAGCGATGTTAAGGCCAAATATTATCCCAATGAACAATCCAAAAAAGCTGACACTGGGTGAGTGACAGTCTGATAAAAAGCAGGATATCTTCAGTGTCTTTAAACACACGAAAAACGAATAGGAGCAAAGACAGTCATAAAAACTCACCCAGGCGCTGTGCGTAAAGAGAGTAGGATCAAAGGGGGCGAGCGCGTCGCCACGGGGAACTGGTTGTCCAAGCGGAATACTTCTTGAATATCCTGGAGGCAAAGCACAGGGAAAAACAGCAGGCAAGGAAGGAACGGCGAATGCTAATGAAATATCAAAACGATCCAACAAAACTTGAATGGGGAAACGGGGTATATATAATCAGAGGAATGCTTAATTGACAAGCTGTGACAGCTGCGGGATGAGATTGACAAGCGTGAGGTTGGGGGAGCACCAATCAAACGGCGTCTACCGGAAGAAGCGTGTGAATAGGGGAATGCAATTGATTAACAGAAAACTAAAGGAACAGAGCGAGTAGGCTTAAAGGAACAGAGCGAGTAGGTGAGCAACGGACAAAAACCTCACAGTACCCCCCCCTCCACGGGAGCCACCCGGCGACCAGGCCGACCCGGCTCGTCAGGATGGGCACGATGGAAGTCAGTGATCAAGCCGGGATCCACGATGAGCTGTCGGGAGACCCAGCTCTGCTCTTCAGGGCCGTAACCCTCCCAGTCCACCAGGTACTGGAATCCCAGACCCCGCCGTCGAACGCCCATCAACCGGCGGACCTGCCACTGGGGGTGACCATCCACCATCTCGGGAGGCGGAGGATCAGGAGCTGGAGGCATCAGGGGACTGAGGGAGATGGGCTTAACCCGGGAGACATGGAAAACGGGGTGAATGTGCATGGACGCAGGAAGTTTCAGACGCAGGGCCGCCGGACTGATTACCTTCAGGACCTCGAAAGGTCCGACGAAACGGGGGTTAAGCTTCTTGGCCGAGGACCGAAGCGGGAGGTCCTTCGCGGAGAGCCACACCCTCTGCCCAGGGTGGTAAATCGGCGCAGGAACCCGGCGCCGGTCGGCCCCACGACAGGCGCGCTCAGATGTCCGGAGCAGCACGGTCCTGGTGATCTCCCAGACCCGTCGGCAGCGGTCAAGGTGGACCTGCACGGAGGGAACTGCCACTTCCGTCTCCTGTGCGGGGAAAAGAGGGGGTTGGTAGCCCAGGGAAACTTCAAATGGTGAGAGGCCGGTGGCGGAACTGACCATGGAATTGATGGAGTACTCAACCCAGGGAAGGAAACGGCTCCAGGAAACTGGTCTCTCGGCTGCCACACACCGAAGAGCAGACTCCACGCTCTGGTTCATCCTCTCCGTTTGTCCGTTAGTCTGGGGATGATAACCAGAGGAAAGACTGACCGTCGCCCACAATCCCTTGCAAAAAGCCCGCCATACCTGGGAGGTGAACTGGGGCCCCCGGTCAGAGACGATGTCCTGGGGAAAACCATGGAGGCGGAACACGTGGTGAGTCAGGAGGTCCGCCGTCTCCTCCGCCGAGGGAAGCTTGGAAAGGGCCACGAGGTGAACCCCCTTGCTGAATCGATCCACCACGGTCAGAAGGCAAGTGTTCCCCTGGGAGGAGGGAAGACCTGTGACGAAGTCTAGCGCCACATGTGACCAAGGACGGCTAGGAACGGGAAGTGGCTGTAAAAGCCCGGAGGGTGCCTGGTGCGAGGCCTTGCTGCGGGCACAGACCGCGCAGGCCAATACGAACTCCTTGACGTCGTTCCGCATGGTGGGCCACCAGAAACGACGAGCCAGGAACGAGAACGTGCGATGGACGCCCGGGTGGCAGGCGAACCGGCTGGTATGGCCCCATAGCAGCACCCGGGACCGGACAGAGTCGGGGACGAAGAGACAATGAATCAGAACGTTGCTTGGAGCACGCTGGAAGCGTAGGGCACGTCTAACCACCCCCTCGATGCCCAAGGTGATGGCTCCAACCACCCTGGCCTCCGGGAGGATGGGAGTCGGGTCCTCAGAGGGTGGAGCCCCCTTGGAGTGTAACCGGGACAGGGAGTCGGCCTTCGTGTTGCGGGAACCAGGACGGAAAGTCAGCGAGAAGTTGAACCGACTGAGGAAACTGGCCCATCTCGCCTGCCGACCGTTGAGGCGCTTGGAAGCGCGGATCAACGTCAGGTTCTTGTGGTCCGTCCAGATGGTAAAAGGCTCCTCGGCCCCCTCAAGCCAATGACGCCACTCCTCCAACGCAGCCACGACCGTCAGCAGCTCCCGATTGCCGGTGTCGTAGTTCCTCTCGGCAGGGAGGAACCGACGCGAGTAGAAGGCGCAAGGATGTACCTTCTGGTCCGTAGGCGAACGCTGGGATAAGACAGCCCCCAGTCCAGTATCCGAGGCGTCCACCTCTACAATGAACTGTCTCTTGGGGTCAGGGTGGAGCAAGATAGGGGCGGAAGTGAACCTCTTCTTGAGGGAGCGGAACGCAGCACATGCCGCTGGGGACCAGTCGAACGGCAGAGCGGGAGAGGTCAGTCTGGTAAGTGGCTCCGCCACCTGACTGTAGTTCCGGATGAACCTTCGGTAGAAGTTGGCGAACCCGAGGAAACTCTGTAACTCCTTCCGAGTGGTGGGTTCAGGCCAATCCTCCACAGCTTGGATCTTGCGAGGATCCGCTCGGGTCAAGCCCTTCTCAACGATGAAGCCCAGGTAGTCGACGGAGTCGGAGTGGAAACGGCACTTCTCCGCCTTGACGAAGAGCTGATTGTGGAGGAGGCGCTCCAGCACACGGCGGACATGCTGGATGTGCTCCTCGAGGGTCCTGGAGAAGATGAGGATGTCGTCCAGGTACACCACCACGAACACCTCCAGCATGTCACGAAGGACGTCGTTCAAGAGTGCCTGGAATACCGTCGGGGCGTTGGTGAGGCCGAACGGCATCACCAGGTACTCGTAGTGGCCCCTGGGGGTCTTGAAGGCGGTCTTCCATTCATCGCCCTCACGGATACGGACAAGATGGTAGGCACTCCGGAGGTCCAGCTTGGTAAAGACGGTAGCCTGGGTGAGTGGCTCGAAGGTGGAGTTCATGAGAGGAAGAGGGTACTTGTTCTTGATGGTGATCTCGTTGAGCTGGCGATAGTCGATGCAGGGTCGAAGGTCCCCGTCCTTCTTCCCAACAAAGAAGAAACCGGCCGCCACCGGGGAGGAGGAAGGCCGAATGAGTCCTGCTTCCAAGGACTCAGAGATGTACTGATCCATCGCCTTCTTCTCCGGAACGGTCAGACTGTAAAGGCGGCTGCCGGGAAGGGGAGCCCCTTGGCGGAGGTCGATGGCGCAGTCGTAAGGGCGATGGGGTGGAAGGGCCTGAGCCCTGGACTTACTAAAAACCTCCAAGAGGTCGTGGTACTCGGGAGGTATGGATGAAGAGTCCGGAGGCGACTCACCAGCGGGCCTCCGGGGCGGGGGACAGGACGCCGCCTGCAGACACAGGGCGTGACAGGAGGAGCTCCAGCCCTTGATGGTACCGGAGGACCAGGCGATGTGGGGCTCATGCAGCGCGAGCCAGGGCCTACCCAGGACCACCGGGACCAGAGGGGATCGGGTGATAAGGAACTGGATTCTCTCAACGTGGTTCCCAGCGATGGTCAGCACGACTGGGCAGGTGCGTTGAGAGATGTCGGCCAGGCGGTGTTGGTCCAATGCAAAGATCTCCAAAGGCCTCACAAGGTCCTCAAGTGGAATGTTGGCTCGGGTAGCAAACTCGAAGTCGAGGAAATTCTCGTCTGCCCCAGAGTCGATGAGTGCCTCCACCGTGGCTCGTTGGTCCGCCCAGGCCAGGGTGACGCTCATCAGATGGCCAGGTGGTGCGCGGCTCAGGGAATGGGAAAAACGGCTCACCAGGATTTCCCGGGGTCTCGGCGAGCCTGGTCTTTTGGCCGGGTGGGGCAGTTGGCGATTCGGTGTCCCTCCCTTCCGCAGTAGAGGCAGAGACCGGACCTGAACCTCGCCTCACGTTCAGCCTGGCTCAGATGAGAGCGTCCCAGCTGCATGGGTTCCTCCTCGCGAACCGAACGGGAGGGTACGCTACCACCAGTCGTGTTGAGGGCAGGGCGACCAGCAGTAACGTCATGAGTACGGGGGGTCCGGGGTCCCTCAGGAGGTAACAGTCGGGTCCTCTCACGCCTTCTCTCTTGGAGGCGTCCGTCGATGCGGATGGCGAGGCTAAACAGGTCCTCGAGGGAGTCAGGCTCCTCCCGGGTAGCGAGCTGGTCCCTGACTGCGTCACTGAGCCCCCTCAAGAAGGTTAGGCGAAGTGCAGGGTCGTTCCATCCACTCTCCACCGCCGCCAGTCGAAACTCCAGGACGTAGTCAGTTACCCCGCCGCTCCCCTGTCGGAAGGTACCCAACCGGGCTCCAGGGTCCAGACCACGGGCTGGATGGTGGAACACCCTGCGGAGCTCAGCCACGAAGTCTGGATAGGAGAAACAAAAATCTGCATCCATTGCCCAGGAGGAAGTGACCCACTGGGCAGCCCGGCCTGAAAGCAAGTTTGTCATATAGGCCACTTGGGCTCCTCTAGAAGTGAATCGACTGGGTTGATGACGGAAAACCAACTCACATTGCATGATGAATGTGGCACACTCCTCGGGATTGCCGTCGAACAGCCGTGGGACGGAGAGACGGGGTTCCCGAGGTGCGGGATCGGGAAGCGTGGGAACTGCTGGGGCTGCGGGGAATGCTCCTGAAGGAAGTGAGGGAATTAAAGCGTTAACGGTGTCGCTCAGCGTGTGAAGCTGACCGAGTATACTTGACTGTTGTCCAGCCAGAGCGGCCAGGGACCCTTGAATAGGCAGGACCTGTTCCCTGAGATCATGCACCGCAGCCGCAGCCCTCTCTAGTTGGTGACTGTGATCCTTGGTCAACTCGATCTGATTAGCTAGTGCTGTTCTGACTCTCTCTGTGTCGGCTGGGGTCGTCATTTTGGGTTGGATCGTAATGTTATGGTTTGACACCGACCCCAAACGCAACGACACAAGAGAGTTGATTCAGAGTTGCCAAAAACAAGGGCTTGTTTATTTACACTAAATAAACAGCATAAACTTGGTAGAGAACAAGCAAAGACTGGGATAAGCATAGATGAATGTTGCTGCTCTGCAGCTTCTCCCGGGATGGTTCGTCTGGGGAAGCAGACGGTGACGTCAGAGCCGCTCTGCAGATTTCTCTCGGCAGATCTCCGAGGTGGTAAACGGGACCGAGAGGGAGAGAGGGAGCGGGTTAGCGCAGAGTACAGTTGGGAACAGAGCAGGTGACAGGAGAAGTGACTTGTCCCAAAAACAGAGTAATCCAAGTGACTGAATCTTCTGTGTATATACACACTGTGAGTAACGTCCCAAACACAAATCCACGTGATTGAATCTTCGGTGCAAATAAACACTGTGAGCGAAGTCCCAATAATTCTCCAAGTGACAATATCTTCGGTGTGAATACACACAGTGAGCGAAGTCCCAATACAATTCCAAGTGATAATATCTTCGGTGTGAATACACACAGAGAGCGATGTTAAGGCCAAATATTATCCCAATGAACAATCCAAAAAAGCTGACACTGGGTGAGTGACAGTCTGATAAAAAGCAGGATATCTTCAGTGTCTTTAAACACACGAAAAACGAATAGGAGCAAAGACAGTCATAAAAACTCACCCAGGCGCTGTGCGTAAAGAGAGTAGGATCAAAGGGGGCGAGCGCGTCGCCACGGGGAACTGGTTGTCCAAGCGGAATACTTCTTGAATATCCTGGAGGCAAAGCACAGGGAAAAACAGCAGGCAAGGAAGGAACGGCGAATGCTAATGAAATATCAAAACGATCCAACAAAACTTGAATGGGGAAACGGGGTATATATAATCAGAGGAATGCTTAATTGACAAGCTGTGACAGCTGCGGGATGAGATTGACAAGCGTGAGGTTGGGGGAGCACCAATCAAACGGCGTCTACGGGAAGAAGCGTGTGAATAGGGGAATGCAATTGATTAACAGAAAACTAAAGGAACAGAGCGAGTAGGCTTAAAGGAACAGAGCGAGTAGGTGAGCAACGGACAAAAACCTCACAGAACGGGGGACGTTGTCACACGGGTAGGTTGTCACATTCATTATATTTCACCACCAGAGGGTCCTGTCCCCCATACTTTGGTATTTAAATATCCAGAATTGGGGTCAGAGTTCACCTACATTGTAATCTTTAGAGTGAAACAGCTGAATTTGAGGTGAGAGGACTTTTTGTGTTTTTCATGTCCATTTGTAAATATTCCACTCCTCAATATTTTTCTTCTAGGCTTTTACACAATTGGTTTATAATGAAACAATTATTACCCTTAAAAAGTGTGAAGGGATAGCTATAGTGTACTGTAGATTGTTGTTAGCTAGCTAACTAGTTGTTAGATGGCTGTTAGCCTTGATGCTATCAAGACATTCCAGTTGGGGTTGGTCGTCACATTTTATTTGGGGTTGGTTGTCACATGTTGTGTAGGCTATTATTGTTAGGCCGATTTATTGTGTTCTTACTTTGTTATATAGGATGGCCTAAAGATGTGTTTCCTGTTTATGTTCATGGTAATATGTATTAAGTTATGTATTTGTCAACTTGTCAATGCAATTCAACTTTCAAATTTAGTTAATGGGTGGTAGTCAGGTCGTTGTAAACAGCGACTCCTACAGGTCTGTTAGGGCGCCTGCACAGCAAAGACAGGAAATGGCGGGGGCAGTGTGAGCCTCCCACACGTTACACCTCACCAATGAGAGTCCGCGCTGGCAGGTGAAAAGAAGTGACTGGCTGCCTCCACATGTATCGGCTTCTATCCTCCCTACGACCGGCCAGTGGGGGGCACATGCAAGCAACGATCAGGACAGGGGAGGGAGAATTGGCACAAGAGGAAAATTGGGATGGGAGAAAAATCACAGAAAAAGGAGGAGAAAAAGTAAAAAGAAAAAAATAGATTTTCCCATTAAAACACATGGTGACAACCAACCCCATAGTGTGTGACAACCATCCCCATGCTGGGGTTGGTTGTCACAATGTGTCAGAGTGTCTTTGATAGGTGATTAACTCTTTGTTACAATACGTTGGAAAATGAGAGGGATACACATTTCAAGCCAACATCTTAAGCTTCAATTTAATGTAGGAATGACTATTGAAAGATGTTTTGATGATGAGCAATTCACACTAGAGTAAAAAGTGTGACAACTATCCCCGTTCTCCCATACTGCTTAGAGGAGAGATATGTACTACTTATAGGAGAGGATAGTATACTGCTTAGAGGAGAGAGGTGTACTGCTTATAGGAGAGAGGTCTACTGCTTATAGGAGAGAGGTCTACTGCTTAGAGGAGAGAGGTGTACTACTTAGAGGAGAGAGGTCTACTGCTTAGAGGAGAGAGGTCTACTGCTTAGAGGAGAGAGGTCTACTGCTTAGAGGAGAGAGGTCTACTGCTTAGAGGAGAGAGGTCTACTGCTTAGAGAAGTGAATCTTGAATCTTTAGATGAGAGGATGTACTGCTTAGAGGAGAGAGATGTACTCAGACCATACTTCCTTATACACTGTAAGTCAATGGTATCTTAATTCACCTGACAGCTGGTTAATAAAGTTGCAGGTGGGTATGTCGAGGATGGACATACTGTGAGTCTTATGGTTATTATAGACTGAAAGGTTTGTTGCCACTAAAAGAGGTGGGGTTACTCTGTCCACCACACTGTAAAAAAAGAAACATAGATTTGTGTTGATTTGTTCAATCACCTGAATATGAACTAAAAGGTACCCCTCTTGGAGGCATGGCTTTGACGATACAAGGTATTGACATGTCTTGAAAGCATATCAGCTGATCGATTTGGAATCCCTGGTCAATATCAATGGGTGCTTGTTGCTGATGTGCATATTCATATCCTTTCATTCCCAATGAGGGTAAATGTGTAGCCATTTTAAGTAGGGTATTGAACAATTTGAATTAATAAAAAAACTATTTCTACAAATTGTTATTCAATTTAGAAAATGTTTGAAAGGTTTAGAATATATCTGGAGACGAACTTTGAATATCGAGTTTACTCCTATCAATCCGATTTAGTTGATTCAACAACAAGAAAAGCCAATGCACAAAGGTTACTTGAAAAATGATTTGCTATTGATCAGAACAAACTCTGAAACCCCCTGCTTCTTCATAGTGATTCGGTTTAGTGTGATACAATACAGGCCTCGTTGGACAGACATGCCCATCCAGACATGGTGTCATGTCTTCCATTGCTCCATCTTGTCTGATTAGTTTGTGCGTTGGGGAGGCATGTGTGTGTGTGTGTGTGTGTGTGTGTGTGTGTGTGTGTGTGTGTGTGTGTGTGTGTGTGTGTGTGTGTGTGTGTGTGTGTGTGTGTGTGTGTGTGTGTGTGTGTGTGTGTGTGTGTGTGTGTGTGTGTGTGTGTGTGTGTGTGTGTGTGTGTGTGTGTGTGTGTGTGTGTGTGTGTGTGTGTGTGTGTGTGGGTGGGTGTGTGTGGGTGTGTGTGGGTGTGTGTGTGTGTGTGTGTTATGAAGAGCTGATGGTGATGTGATGGTGGTCATCAGTCACCACCCACAACCTGTCTACTGGCTGTCTGCACTGTCACACACACACACACACACACACACACACACACACACACACACACACACACACACACACACACACACACACACACACACACACACACACACACACACACACACACACACACACACACACACACACACACACACACACCATCTTCAAGCACTGTTGACCATGGACACACTCTGTAAGCACCCTGTTGTTTTGGAGCTACCATAGAGATGAACATGTTACACCATATGAAATTCAAAAGGTCCATTATAAATGCATTATAACCATTACACAATACAACATTGTTTATGTGAACCCTTCGGGAACGCTGACTGAAAATGTCTGATTATTGATGTGTGATGTGTGAAAACATATGAGATCTCTTCTGAAATATATTTTATTTAATACAGTACATTGCAATGTTGTTTGCTGTATGATCTAATGTACTTAGAGAATCAACAGCCAGGTGATGTAGCACGCTTTTGGGGTAAACCCCTGCCTCCCCAAAGAAATATCCAGCGGTTCGTTGAACAGTTTGGAGCTCAGATTAATGAGGTTCTACTGCATGCAGAACGTGATCCATTGAACCGGTCAGTTTGGAGCTCTGAGGTTCAGATTGAAAACCCTCCTAGACCCAAGCGCCCCAGTCAGAAAATTCCTGAACTTGAACTTCATCGGTTTGTGATGGATTATTTTTTTGTGGGTATTTTAAAGTACCTCATATATAGTACGATTTTGAAGATAACAACTAGGGCTTTCAAATTATATAAAATATGTGTATGATTGTCATGATTATTATTGTGATTATTCTTCATATGATATTATCTCCATTCAACAAACAAATGCATTTTCCACCACTTTACTTACATGGGGTTAGAAAAATGTGAGTGTATGGGATTTAGAAAATTTTGGGGGCAATATAGAACACCTTAGATTATAAATATCATCTATTGTTCAAAAGTTATGAATGAATGAATTAACTAAACATTTTAAATCAATAAAAATCATCCAGAATGTCTTTATTTAAAAATGTTTTGTATTTACATGTGTTAATATAAATATACATTTGTATTCAAACTTACTCTTTATCTTGAACCGTTCTCTTCCTTGATGTACCACTGTCTGGGATCTCAGCTGCATCCTGGAGTCTCTCATGCCAGCTCTCGGCATGTGTGCGCAGTCACACTCTGGAAACCTCCGTCGTGGCCGTGTGCCTGTGACGCGCCGTGTGCCCGCGCTCACGAGCTCCGGCAGTGTGTGACGCAACGTCCCGCTGTTCTCACTGTAAATCACGGCAAACACATGTCACAAACAGTACAAAACCTCTCAGAAACTAAACTAACACTATCATATATACAACAACTAACTATAATTGATTGAAATCAGTACTTACACGCTGGTCTCAAAATACACCCTGCACGCTCTGTCCGCATGGAGAATTCTGGTCTCTCTACTGCTCTCACTCTGCTCTCTCCCCAAATGACAACAGTGACCTTCCGACCAATCCCAGGCAGCCGTCCCTGGCACTTCCGTAATATATATATGTGTATGTAAAGGTGCAGTTCTCAGCTTTCGGGAGCTGTTGAAATGTTGTCAATCGGACGAAAACTGAAGGTGTGGCGCTAATTTGAATGACACTAGTAACTTTGCTCCGCCAGTGGCATGTCTCGGTCGAAAAGGGTGAGGTTCTACCCACTGAACTGAACCAACTAGCCATTGTGGCCCGTTGATGTTAGCTTCATGCGGTTAATGTTAGCTTCATGCGGTTGATGTTAGCTTTATGCAGTTAATGTTAGCTTCATGCGGTTAATGTTAGCTTAATGCGGTTAATGTTAGCTTCATGCGGTTAATGTTAACTTCATGCGGTTAATGTTAGCTTCATGCGGTTAATGTTAGCTTCATGCGGTTGATGTTAACTTCATGCGGTTAATGTTAGCTTCATGCGGTTAATGTTAGCTTCATGTGGTTAATGTTAGCTTCATGCGGTTAATGTTAGCTTCATGCGGTTGATGTTAACTTCATGCGGTTAATGTTAGCTTCATGTGGTTAATGTTAGCTTCATGTGGTTAATGTTAGCTTCATGCGGTTAATGTTAACTTCATGTGGTTGATGTTAACTTCATGCGGTTAAGGTTAGCTTCATGCGGTTAATGTTAACTTCATGTGGTTAATGTTAGCTTCATGCAGTTAATGTTAGCTTCATGCGGTTAATGTTACCTTCATGCGGTTGATGTTAGCTTCATGCGGTTAAGGTTAGCTTCATGCGGTTGATGTTAGCTTCATGCGGTTGATGTTAACTTCATATGGTTAATGTTAGCTTCATGCGGTTAATGTTAGCTTCATGCAACATCACCTCCTGGTTTGGGAATAGCACTGCACAAGACCGTAGCAGACTACAAAGAGTGACACGTTCAGCCGAACGCACAATTGGAGGGGGGCTTCCCACCCTCCAGAACATTTACAACAAGTGGTGCAGGGGGAAGGCTAAGAGAATCATCAAGGACTCCAGCCACCCAAACAACTGCCTCTTTGAACTGCTGCGGTCAGGCAAGCGATACCGGAGTCTTAAGGCGAGCACAGAAAGACTCAGAAGAAGCTTCTATCCCCAGGCCTTCAGGCTGCTAAACGAACAATAAACACTATGCAACAACCATCAAATGCACACAGCACACACACCCACACGCACACACTCACTTAAACAAACACACTGCAGCACCCACTCTCCACACTTTAGATCACACAAACACACTTATATTTATTGATAAAGGATTTGCACTACAACTCGTACACCTACTGTAAATTGTACCTAAATTGCACCTCATCCCATTTCTGCCTTGCACTATATAGTATTGTATATTAGTACACTGCATAGTATATTGTATATTATATGGTAACTCAGTTACGTCTATTCTGCATCGAACATTGTACATAATGTCTATACTGAACACTGTGACCTAATTTTTTGACTTCTAATTTACATGCTATACTATGTTATTTTATTTCATACTTATCTTGTCTTGCACAGTCTCTGGAGCGTAACAGTAAGTATTCTGTACTTCTGTATGACAACTATTAAAGAAACTTGAACTTGGTTAATGTTACCTTCATGCGGTTGATGTTAGCTTCATGCGGTTGATGTTAACTTCATGCGGTTGATGTTAACTTCATGTGGTTGATGTTAACTTCATGACTCATAGTACGATTCATAGTACAGTAGCCGACATCAGTGATTCTCAACCTGGGGGTCAGAACCCCCAATATGGTTATGGAAATATACGTATACGTGCTGTTTCCAACCAACTCACTGATTATCTATTACAGAATGACCTCCTAGACCCTAATCAGTCAGGCTTCAGGACTGGTCACTCCAAAGAGACGCCCCTCATAACAGTCACAGAGGCTCTTCACTTAGCAAGAGTGAAGGGCCTCTTCTCTGTCCTGATACGTCGCCGACCACCAATAACCTAGGTGTAGTCATTGACGACCAGCTGAACTTCTGCGCTTACATCACTGCAACAACCAGAACCTGCAGATTCCTCTTGAGCAACGTCAGAATGATCCGCCCCTTCCTGATAAAAGAAGCCACTCAACTCCTCGTGCAATCAACAGTCATGTCTCACCTTGCAATGCACTGCTTGCTGGTCTACCGCCCACCGCCACCAAACCACTTCAACTCAAAGACGTGAAGCCTAAAGCCCTCCTCCAATGATTAATCAAGTACATTATGAAAATAAATGTGTCAAAGATCACCATTCTGTTGGTGCTAACTACTGCATGTAGGGGTGTCGTGAGCAGGAAGCTCATGGTTTAACCAGCACCATGTCTGAGACCTCCCTCTACTCTGTAGGTTGAGCACATCTAGTATGGAGGCTGCATCCTACAGCCTTATAAGACCCAGCTAGAGATAAAGCATCCTTCCTTCGGTCTCATGGACGGATCATTCGCTATCTTTCTTTTTAGTATTTTCCTTTTTTTTTTTATTCAGCTGCCTGTAATTCCCTCAGGCGTAATGTGATTGCAATTTACATGTCTCCCCCGTTTCCCCTCTCTTTCTTTCTCCCTCACCCTAGATAGAGAGAGAGAGAGAGAGAGAGAGAGAGAGAGAGAGAGAGAGAGAGAGAGAGAGAGAGAGAGAGAGAGAGAGAGAGAAGTAAATGAATTGCATCTGGATCCGTGAGTCGTGCATCTCCCAGAGCAATTCTCTCCGATCAGCATCTGCGTCACGCTCCCTCTCCCTGCGTCCCCGTCTTCTGAAAAGTAAAACAGCACAACAGAACTATCTATTGTGCTCCGGGTCATCGAGTCCCATCCTGATGAAAAGTGGAAGGCGTGCTGCTGTTAGTGGGTGTAGGGAAAACCAGAGGACCACAGGGCATGGAGCAATGTGGCGCCAAGGATGGCCTGCGACGCAAATAAGAAGCTCTTGGCTAACTCGGAGCATATTCCTTCTCCGACACTCCGCACATGCTCTGTGGGGATGAGCCGATGAAGCTTTTCCCCCCAAAATATATTGATTCATGAATTTAGAATCCCCTCCCTACTTCCCGTTACCCACGTGAAATGCACCTGATTTGATAAATGACATGCTGGTGCTCTAGTGCTACATGTAGTGGCTGAATGTTATCTATAGCACCTTTAAATTTCATGAATTGATAATAACTGAGTAGCTTATTGACATTCACAGTTGAAGGCCTCATGAATTACAGTACATATATACACATATGCACACATTATATATTACTAGCAGATACACATATTAATAGTCATAATCCCATTATGTATCAGAGTTGTACCTGTCGGCCTGCTGCCTGCAGCTGTGTGAGCCAGGAGGTTGTGGTGGAGGCACGTGGCCTTGTCCTCGTCTCCACTCAGCAGGGCCTGGTCCGCAGCACTGAGAGCCTTGGTCACTGTCAACACAGCATCAACCATTCATTCATATTCAAGCCATATTCAACTGGAACAAGCTACCAGTATCCACAAGGCATGTAAAGAATACATTCTTTTTTCTTAGGCAATTTCTTTGTTATTCTTATTCGTGACTTGGTTCTGTCTACCTAAATGTTTACTGTGAGCGATTTGTAGTGCCAAATTTCACTCGGGATGATTAAAGTATTTCTATTCTATTCTATTCTATTCTATTCTACAGTTATATAGTTAAAAAATATATTAAAAAGTTAACTGCTATAAATGAGACTGATGTAGTGAAGATGTAAATAACTATTTTATGTTTTCATTTTATTTCATTGTATTTTGGGGGGGGGGGGGGGGGGGGGGGTGAATGAATACAATCATTGTATAGTCAATGTTGAATATCAATTTCAGCGACCCAAAGTCAAAACGAGCCCTGCTTGGTGTTGCACTTTGTTTACGTTTTTTTTCTTTTTGGTCTGATATGTGGGTTGGAGTTGAGTGGGCATAGGGGGCGAGAGTTTGTGATTGCTGGCCACACCTCAGGCTCTGGCAAGAGAGGTCTGGAAAAATTGCAGTTAAATATGTTTCCAACTCACCAAAAGATTTAAACAAAATGCAATACGAAGAGCGGCTCTTTAGCCTAGAGGTCAGCGTTACAAATTCTACCTTTAATCAATGCATTTTTTCATTGGATGTGGGGAAACCTTTCGCAGAATATTATTTCTAGCCTCGCCTCCCGTCCTGCAGGTGTCTCTAGTCGCTGACCTACTACTTACTAAACTCTGTGTTGTGAGGACTGGACCTGAGCAGGTCCCTGCAACTGATAGCTCCCCCCAGAGGTTGCGTGGCGCTGTCAGTCAGCCCGATGCGCACGTCTCCCTAGACCAGGGGTGGCCAACCCGCGGCTCGCAAGCCGCATGCGGCTCTTTGCCCGTCAATGTGCGGCTCTTCCATCCATAATTTTTTTTTTTTTTTTTTTTTTTACTTTTTTTTTATGTCACTCATTCCATAAGGACGTAGAATAAACATTTAAATATTTTTTTTAATGGTCCATTTGCATGTTCTTGGTATCTGAATCTAGGGACATATATGGATCAGTGTCAGAAATAGTGTGTCTGTTACTAGGCTTGAGTAAATTGTAATGAACCAAAGGAGAATATCAATTCTATTTAAAAAAAAAATTCTTTGACTGTAAATAACACCATGCTAAAATTGACCAGACCTGAAAAATCTAAGCAAATGAATAAAGGGAAGATGATTAAACAGAAGGTTTTGTAGATACAGTACTGAATTCTGCCATCTTTTTTATAATGTAAATTTCTCCACCATTTTTCATCATATTGCAACACCGTTTTTTGCAAGACGTTCACAGAAAGGTAGAGAAACTAACTGCGTTCTGTTTTATGGCAATAACGTTCAGGTTTGTGGGAGATAATCCCAAAAAATAAGAGAAATTAAAAAGTAAATCCAGAAGTCAGATGATTGACAGGGGCTGGTGTGAGCTGGGTAGGGTAGTTTTTCGAAATTTGAAAGCCCTGAGTCTCTTCCTTCAAAAGACTACACTCACTTTTGGCTGTGCCACTTCCTCCTGTCAATATGCGCCGGTTTCCGACTCAATGCCCTGAGATTTCTATAATCTTATATTTCACTAATAACAGTTAAAATAATTGGTAAACAAACATAATGCTGACAATATACACTTTTACTGTATATCTCGGGCTTAAGAGGTTAACCCTGTGAGGCCCAAATTAAAAAGAAATTAGCAACTTCAGAGGCCAGAGGGTGGGACATATAAACACATTTACTATCAAATAGCATTGTGAGGCTGAACAACAGGACCAATTGACTATACATGTGCTTAAAGGGGAACTATCTTATAAATGGCTTTTTTCAGTGTTTACCATTGTTTCTTAGCTATGTGGACTTATATTAATAGGATATATGTCTCTAATTCTCATATTGGCGAATTCTTCCAATTCTCCTCTCACAATATTCACCCTCACTGAACTGAGTCATCTGAAAATGTGCATATCTGTGATGTCAGAGATTTCTCAGCTGCATAATAATGTGGCAGTTGATGTGGCAGTTGGCACCAGGCCACACAGTGGTTGGAGCCCAGCCTCAAAACGGCTTAAGATCTTGAGGTAGAAAAATGCGGTTTTTAGTACTTGATTAGAAATACAAAACAATGCATTTTTTTTGAAAAAAAAACCTAGGTGTTCCATAGACTCACAGGAATTGTGTAAAAGTGCCCAAATAGTGAAAGAAATAGTAAAATAGTTCCCCTTTAAAAATTTTTAAATAAACATTATTTTTTTAAATGGCTAAAAGTGATTTTGTAATTTTGCAACCGTGGGTCTCACAGGGTACTTTTAACCCTGTGAGGCCCAAATAAAAAAGACATTAGCAACTTCAGAGGCCAGAGGGTGAGACCTATAAACACATGAAGGGTGCCGTGACTGAAAAAAAAGGTTGAGAAACGCTGGTATATGGTGTGGCTCTTTGTGGTACCACAGTCATTTTTTTGTGGCTCTTAGTCTCTGACTGGTTGGCCACCCCTGCCCTAGACGTTCGCATTCCACACCTGATGTGAGTCTACAATCAGAGGCTCCTGTCTCTTCCCCGGTAACGGGGGAGAGTATAAACGTTTGACCAGCACAGAGGACAACGCAAGTTCGTTCTGCTTGGACCACGCCACGCTCGTCGTGTTCCCCCCCCCCCCCTCGCTTGCCGCTCGCGTTTAATTCCCTCTGGGTTACCGATATTGTTTCCTGGCGTTGTTTTAGGCAACCTTGACCCACTACATATTCAACACGGTAAGCCTCCATTCTATATATTAATATATACGCTGTAGTGATTGTTAATGGTACATAATTCACCCACGGAACTATTGTTAGGAACAAGAGTTCCGCCCGAACATTATAGGAGGTGGCACTACCTGCCACCACGGGTCAGTCGACTACACGCAACGTAGCAGTAGCATGTTGTATTTGTGTACCAAATAAATGCTGTTCGCTCTACCTCGAGCTACCGTCTCTGACTCCCATCTCTCGGCACTACACTGGTGACCCTGACGTTGGTCTCGCTGAAGTATCAGGGACCGAACCGAACATGGCAAACGATGCCGTTATTATTCGATTGCCGGAGTTTTGGGAGCATTCTGCGGCGGCGTGGTTCGCTCAAACAGAGGCGCAGTTCGCACTACGAGGGGTTGACGACGACGCCGCGAGATATTACCACGTCGTCTCGAGCCTCGGGAGCACTACAGCGGCGAGGACGGTAGGCTTCATAACAGCTCCGCCTGCCCGGAATAAATATGAGGCGTTTAAGACGCACCTACTCAGAATATTCGAGTTGTCACAGTCGGAGCGGGCCCGACGCTTGCTGGCTATACGAGGCTTGGGGGACAGCAAGCCTTCGGATCACATGGAGATGATGTTAAACCTGCTATGTGCAGAACGGCCTGATTTCCTGTTTATCGAACTGTTTCTCAGGCACATGCCGCCACACGTGCAAACGGCACTGGCCAATACAGCGACTACTGATCCCCGTGCTTTGGCAGAAGAGGCTGACCGCTTCTACCTGGCCACTCGACACTTTGCCCCAGGGCTAATAGCCTCGACATGCGGTTACACGCCGCAGGGGGGAGGGGCGAGGAAGATCAGGAGCAGCGCTGCCGCAGGCCTGTGTTATTACCACGCACGTTTCGGCGCGAGGGCGACAAGATGCCGTTCCCCTTGCACTTTCGTCATAACGCATAAACGCAGACACCTGCGTCCAGTAGCAGCGGTGAGCGCGAGTATGTCGAACCGGCTGCTTTTCATTAGAGACACACTCTCCGGTTGCAAATTCCTCTGCGACACCGGTGCTCAGAGGAGCGTCCTGCCAGCTACGAAAGAGGACACCGCCGGCGATGATAGAGGTCCACGCCTGACGACCGCCAACGATACCCCTATCCGCACCTACGGTACAAGGACCGTGGAACTGTGTTTTGGGGGCCAGCGGTTCACGTAGGACTGCATCACGGCCGACATTTCGTTCCCACTACTCGGGGCGGATTTCCTGGGTGCACACGGTCTCCTCGTGGACATTAGACATGGCCGCCTAATAAATGCACAGACACGGGCTTCGTTGGCATGTGTCCGCGATGAGGCGACATACGGCGGCCTTCTTACAGCTTTCACTGACCACGAACCCCTCACGACGTCTGAGTCAAAGGTGGCGGAGCCATGGTCGGCACGACAAGAGCTCACGTACGATTCCGAGGGCGCCGCGGGACACGTCGCCTCCAACCACGACATCCAGGCC